>NW_017387810.1:0-173894 GCF_000349305.1 Malassezia sympodialis ATCC 42132 | reverse complement strand
CGGCCGGGAGCGGCAGCGTCGTGCCGCGCGGCACATCGAGCACCTGCAGGCACGCATAGCACGCGCGGTGCGCGAGGTTCGGCGAGTCGTCCGCAGGCGCCGCGAGCGGCGCCGCGCCCATCGTCGTGCGGGCCTTCCAGTCGGCGGCGCCGGCCTGCGCCGGCTCGTGGCACACCGGGCACGAGCGCCGTCGGTGCGCGTCCCACACAGGCACGTCCTGCGCGGCGCGCACGAGTGCGACGGCCTTGGCGCCCATGCGCGGCATGTCCTCGGACGACGGCGCAGGCACGAGGCGGGTATCTTGCATCACGAGCTTGCTCAGCGTGCCGACGACCGTGCTGGACGTGCTGCTCACGCCCTGCTGCAGCGCGGTGACGAGCGAGTCGGCGAGGCGGCCCAGGCTCGTCTTGTCGGCGAGTGCATCGTACGTGGCGTCCGCCGGCGCAGCGCTGCGCGGCGGGAAGAGCGTCGGCCGCGGCACCGCCTCGATCCCATGCTCCGCCGCGTAGAACGCGACTTCCTGCGGCAGGTGCATGCGCAGCGGGTGCACATGGAGCACGTCGTCGACCCACAGGGACGCCGCGCCCGTGACCGGCAGCTTGTGCCCGGCGCCCTTGGCGATCGCCGCGAGCGTGTGCGCGGCGGTGTCGCTTGCATCGTGCGCGAACAGCAGCGCCGCACACCGCCGCGCCTGCGCGGTCGCCTGGAGGACGCGGTGCACGAGGATCGCGCGCATGTCCTCGACGCGCGTGCGCGCCGACCCAGCGTCGCTGCGCGACGCCGTCTGCTGCAGCGCTGCGAAGAGTGCATCGAGGGCCGCGGCAGGCGCGCGCCGCGCCGCACGCAGGCGGAGGCCGTCGGCGCACGCGGTGGCGAGCGCCGCCGGGACCTCGTCGCCGGCGCCAAAGGCCGCGTGGAGCGGCACACGCACGACGTGCGCGTCCGGCGCGAGCGCCGCGACGCGCGCTGCGACCGCCGGGCCCGGGTCCGGCGCGCCCGGCACGAGGTACGAGTCGTCGACGTAGATCACATCGAGGCGCGCCTGCTCGGGCGCGCGCGCAGGCACGTCGTGGCCGGCGGCGCCGCCGGGCGCCGTGCGCAAGAGGCGGTGCACGGCCTGGAGGAGGACGCAGCTGTGCAGACTCCCGCTGAACGCCACGGCGAGCGCCGGCGTGGTGCGTTGTGGCGTCGAGCGCACGACGCTGTGCCACAGGACAGCGCCGCGCGCAAGGTCTAGACTAGCGCGCACCTTTCCATCGAACACGCGCGCATAGCATGTGCGGCAGTACGCCGCCTCGCGCACCGCGAGGGCCGCGTCCGCCTGCCGGCACCGCACGCATCGCTGCGGCGCTACCATACGACTCCGAGACGTGGAGGGAGGTCACGTTGCTATGTGGAGGGCATATGCGCGATTCGACGGATTCGTCGCGAGGGACCGCGTGGAAGAACCTGATTAGGTAACAGCGGAGGACGCAAATGGGAGGAAGCAAGGGAGCCGCATGCCCAAACCGTTTCGAGGGGCCGCGGCGCGGCGCAGCGTCGCGATCGTTCCTCTTCCATCTCTGCCCACCGGTTGTCCGTGCCTGTACGATGACCACGGTGGCTGAGTCTGTGCCGCGCGAAGCGAGCACGCCACGCGCCGCCGCGACGCTGGAGGTGCCGGACGGCCCCGCGCTGCCGCTGGCGTCGCCGACCGCGCTCTCGTACTTTGCGGCGCACCCGCGGCGGCCGCAGGTGTACTTTGGCGACTACCTGCTGCTGCAGACGCTGGGTGAGGGCGAATTCGGCAAGGTCAAGCTTGGTGTGCACCGCACGTATGGCGAAGAGACTGCGATCAAGCTCATCAAGCGCGAGAAGGTCGCGGCCGCGGAGGCCGAGGAGCACGCCGAGGGCTCCAAGATGAGCAAGGTCGAGCGCGAGATCCGCGTGCTGCGGGAGCTGCGCCACCCGAACATCGTGCACCTGTACGAGGTCATCGAGTCGGAGCGCTACATCGGCATCGTGCTCGAGTACGGCGCGGGCGGCGAGCTCTTCGACTACATTCTCGCGCACAAGTGCCTCCAGGAGCGCGATGCGTGCCGCCTGTTTGCGCAGCTTATCTCGGGCGTGTCGTACCTGCACCGCAAGAAGATCATCCACCGCGACCTGAAGCTCGAGAACCTGCTCCTGGATCGCCACCGCAATGTGATCATCACCGACTTTGGCTTTGCGAACGACTTTAGCTCGCGCGAGAACGACCTGATGGCCACGAGCTGCGGCAGCCCGTGCTATGCGGCGCCCGAGCTCGTCGTGCAGGACGGCCTGTACGTCGGCGCCGCCGTCGACGTGTGGTCGTGCGGTGTCATTCTCTACGCGATGCTCGCAGGCTATTTGCCGTTTGACGACGACCCCGCGAACCCCGACGGCGACAACATCAACATGCTCTACAAGTACATTATGGCCACGCCCCTCACATTCCCCGACTATGTGGGCGAGGAGCCGCGCTCGCTCCTCCTGCGCATGCTCGTCCCCGACCCGGCGCACCGCGCCACCCTCGACGAGGTCATGGCGCATCCCTGGCTTGCGCCGTACCGCGACCTGTTCCGCTTCTCGGTCGAGGAGCTCGAGAGCGCGGCGATCGAGCAGCAGGCCAAGAAGCGCCAGGCCTACCGCGACCAGATGCTCTACCAGCAGAAGCTGCTTGAGCAGCAGCAAGCTGCCGCGCTTCCGGTCGCGACGAGCCAGCCGCTGTCTGCAGACACCCTCCCTACGTCCGCGACGGCCAGCTCGCTCGGGGACGATGCACGCCCTGACTCGGGTCTCTCGACCTCGGAGACGGTCGTTGACGAGCGGGCAGCGCCGGAGACGGTCGAGACGCCCGTCGTCCAGCCCGAGGCGGTGGCGCAGCCCGAGGCGGTGGCGCAGCCCGAGCCAGTGTCGGTGCAACCCGAGCCAGCGCAGGTACAGCCCGAGCCAGCGCAGCCCAAGCCAGAGTCGGCACAGCCCGAGCCAGCGCAGCCCAAGCCAGAGTCGGCACAGCCCGAGCCAGCGCAGCCCAAGCCAGAGTCGGCACAGCCCGAGCCAGCGCAAGTGCAGCCAGAGCCAGCGCAGCCCAAGCCAGCGTCGCCGCAGGTCTCTGCCGCGCCTGTCACGCAACCGCCTTCCGACACGTCCAGCGAGCTGCCCGCGCTGCCACTGCCCGACGTGCCTCTGCCGCCAGCGCCGATGCTGCCCTACTCGGCCACCGCGCCGGCGCTCTCCGGCAGAGAGGCGTACCCCCCGCTGTCCGAGACATGGATGACGTCGTTGCTGTCGTCGACGCCGCTCGAAACGGCCACCAAGCGCAAGAGCGAGGTGGACGATGTACAGCCACGCTCGATGGCCAAGACGCGCATCGCGACCGAAGCACCGGCGCGCGCCAAGGAGGCGGCGATGCGCCGTGCCTCGCCGCGTGCCGACGCAAAGCTGGCGCCCGCGCTCTCATACAATGCGACCGGCGTCCCGATGCTGGCGCCCGTGTCGGCACTCAAGCGTGAGACGCCGACCACCTTTGGACAGGAGCCGCTCAGTCTTACGTCGTTTCTGCCGCAGCGCCTCGGCGACACGCGTCCCCGCAAGACATCCATCGGCAAGGCCGACCCGGTCCCCGAGGCCCTAAGCAAGGAGTCGGACAGGGCATCCAAGGCCAAGGCAGAGCCGCTAGTGCCGAGCAAGATGCCCGTTGCCTACACCTCTGCCTCCGAGGCCCCCGCGTCTGAGGTCCCTGCGCCTGTCTTTGAGGCGCCGCTCCCCGAGGTCCCTGCGCCTGTCGTCGAGGCCCCTACACGCGAGGACACGACGCCTGTCCTTGCGGCCCCCGTGTCCGAGGCGCCGCTCCCCGAGGTCCCTGCGCCTGTCTTTGAGGCGCCCGTGCGCGAGCCCCCTACGTCGGTCTTTGCGGCGTCTGTACCCGAGGCTCTTGTGCCGAAGGCTCCTACGCCCGTCACAGAGCTCGCTGCGCCCGAGTTCGGTGCACCTGTCGTTGAGGCCTCGGCGCCCGTGGCGAAGGTCCATGCGTCCGCACCGGCTCGACCGCAGCCTGCGACCAAGCAGCGCCCCCGCCCTGTGTCGATGCCTGCGGCAGAGGTCGAGGTACCTGAGCGTCGCGTGCCCGTCTCGGCGCCCGTCGCGCCCGGCCGCATGTCCCTGGACACGGACGCGGATCGCTTCGCCCCGCCGGTGAACGGGGCGCCCCGCTCGGGCGCGTGGTGGCGCCGCTTAAGCGGTGCGCCACGCGAGGCAGACGAGTCGTTCGCTATGCGTGGCGCATCGCTCGATACATCGCGCACGCGCATCGACGAAGAGCGCACCGAGCACCAGCGCCTCGCGCAAGCGCGTCTCGAGGGCCGGCACCGCACGTGGAGTGGCATGCCCTCGCTCGAAGCGCGCACGGCCGTGGAGAAGCGTCTGAGCGTGCACAATGGCGCCGTCGACCAAAGTGCGCTCACGACGCGCATGCCCGACGAGCTGTTCATGGAGCTGCTGCAGCTGCTGCAGCGCCTGGGAGTGGCCGTGCGCCCGTCGCGCGCCGAGTTCCGCGTCGAGTGCATGCGTCCTCGCCGGCTGAACGCGCTGGAGCGCCTCTTTTCGTCCCACCGGCACGAGACCTCGCGGCGCCGCTGGTCACGTGGTGGGAAGCACGCGCCGAGCGCCGAGGTCGAGCAGGGCCTGCAGCGCATGAGCCTGAGCGTGTCGTCGCAGTCGCTCGAGGCGTTTACGGCGTCGAATGTGCCGCCCCTGTATGGCGATTCCGCCGTCGATGGTGGGCATGAGGTGCGCTTCTCCGTGGAGATTGCGCGTCTGGTGCGCCTACAGGGCCTCTACAGTGTGGACATCCGCCGCATCAAGGGCAACCCGCACTCGTTCAAGTTCCTCTACGACACTGTCCTTGAACACCTCGAGCTGGGCACCCGTGTATAGGCATACCCTTTTTAGATATAAGGTGGACCAAGCAGGTGGCGCGCCTGCCCGTTGAGGGTCTCCACCACAAAGAGGAGGAGGCCGCCGCCGGGCGCGAGACGCACGACCTTGGGCAGGAAGCCCTTGTACAGCGCTCCGGGGCCCTCTTCACGCAGGATGCGCGCGAAGCCATGGACGATGCCGCGGTACTTGGGCGGCTGCCCCGGCTCCGGCGACGTATTCTGGACGCGCGTCTTGACGACGTCCGCAGGCGTGTTGAGCAGGGTGCCGATGAAGCCGCCGAGCGTACCGCTCAGCAGCATGTTCTGCATGCGTTCGCGCTTGTTCGTCGGGGGCTGCATGTACGAGCGGATCAGGGGGATCGAGCCAAAGAAGCCGCCATTCCACAGAATGTGGCGCACCATGGTCACCGGCAGCCCGCGGAACAGGCCCGCCCACCCCGACTCGGCCACAATCTTGCGCACCACGTCCATCGGGCCACGGTACAGGTGTGTCTGTGCGCGGTCCTGCAGGCGGATCTTGACGAGCTCGAACGGCACGACGACCAGGCTTTCCGTGGCGCCGGCCGCACAGCCCGTCAGGAGCGCATGCGTGGCATTCGTGCCGCGCCCAGGAAACAGCGGCCGGAACACCTTGCCCCAAAAGTCATTGGCGCTGCGTAAGTAGCGACGACGTACCCGAACTTGATCGCGCGCTTCGGCGCCTCGAGCAAGAGCAGCGGGCCGATGCCGCGGTACAGCGCGGTCGGTCTGCGATAAGTCTCACCAACGTACCCTTCGTCACGCGCGATGCGCCCGAGCGTGTTGACAATGCCGCGGTACGGCGCACTGCCGCCGGCCGAGGAGCGCTGGAGCTGCAGGCGCGTCTTGACGACATCTGCGTCAGCACATCCCACGTACCGAGGGGATACAGGCACAGGAGCTCTACGACACCGGCTGTGGCGCCCGAGACCAGCGTCACATACGTCGGAAGCGGTTTGGGCGCCGCGCTCGAAGACATGGCGCCAAGCACAGATCGGGCGACGCGGCTCCCCCCCTTTTCACACGGCGCGGGGTTATCAGGAAAATACACGCCTCCATAAGAAGATACAGTCGGTTTTTGCATTATCATTTCCTGACCCCGACCATGGAAACGCTGGGGCCGTCGCCAGCGCCAGGGCAGAAGCGCACGTTCGTGTCGCGTTTCTTCCCGAATAGCGATACCAACTATATCCGGAGATACAAGTTCCTGGAGGAGCCTGAGCCCTCCGAGACCGCCGCGTCGGGAACGCCACCCCCCGACGCCGCCAGCGACCCTGCCGAAAAGCATGTCCACAAGGCGCAGCTCGAGGATGGTATGGTCGAGCAGGTGAATGGGCCGTATCGCGGCGAGATTGCAAAGCCCGTCCAGCGGTCGCTCGGCTTCTTTGGTGCCTTTTTCAACATGATCGCCTACTCGATCGCGCTCGGTATTTTGAGTATTCCGATGGTCGTGGCGACGATCGGTATGGTGCCGTTCGTGCTGCTGTGCTGCCTGTTCTCGTTCCTGACGTGGTACATCGGCTACAACTACTGGCGCATCGCGATGATGTACCCGGGCGTGCAAAACCTGCAGCAGGTCGGCGAGCTGATCTTCGGGCCGATCGGCGGCGTCATCTTTGCGACGTTCCAGGCCATCTTCAGCGTCTTCTTGCAGGGCAACCACGTCCTGCTGGGCGGCTACGCGTTCTACTACCTCGGCTGGGACGCGTGCATGATCGTGATGGTGCTTGTCTTTACGATCATCTCGTTCGTGTTCACGCTGCCGCGCTCGTACCGCCTGTTTTCCGCGTTTGCGGCCATCTCGTTCACGTCGATCTTTACGGTGGTCATCATCGCGATGATCGCAAGCGGTGTCTCCGGCCCCCAGAACCGTGACCCGTCCGAGCCGCCCAAGGCCGTCCACGCGTTCGGCGCGTCGCGGCGTATTCCCCACAGCTTCCTCGACGGTGTGCTTGGCACGACGAACGTGTTTGTGAGCTTTGGTGCGATTCCCGCGTACCTCCCGGTGGTCGCCGAGATGAAGCGGCCACAGGACTTCCACTACAGCCTCATCATGCTGGTCGCCGTGTCGTTCGTCATGTACGTCATCGTGGGGTGCATCATGAACTACAACCTCGGGCAGTTCACGACGTCGCCCTCGCTCGGCAGCCTGACCACGGTCATGATCAAGGTGTCCTACGGCCTGGCCCTGCCGACGATCCTCGTCGCCGGCTGCGCGAGTGGCCAGGTCACCGGCAAGATGTTCATGATCAACGTGTTCTCCGGCGCCCGCCGCCGCTTCCTCGACAACAAGGTCGTCACCTGGACCGTGTGGATCGTCATTAACATCATCTCGTGGGCCCTGGCCTTCGTCCTCGCCGAGGTCATTCCCTTCTTCAGCACATTCCTTGGCCTTGAAGCCTCGCTCTTCTGGAGCGTCTTCTTCTTCTTTGCGCCCATGTTCTACCTGTGGCGCCACCAGTTCGACTACTGGAACCACTGGCGGAACCGCCTCGGCACCATCGTCGCCCTCGTCATGATCGGCATGGCCGGCTTCTTCATGATCGCCGGTACGTGGGCCTCCGCCGTGTCGATCCGTGATCTGTACAAAACCGGCAACGTCGGAAGCCCCTTCTCGTGCGAGATGCCCAGCTCATAGCCACGCCTCGGCGGCGCTCCGTAGCACACTCGCTCGCTCGGCCGATCTCCACCGATCGCACCGCTCGCCATGGACGTGGGCAAGGCGATCGCCGCGTACATGGAGCGCATGCTCAAGGAGGTGCAGGGCATGAAGATCCTGCTCCTCGATGAGCACACGGTACGTGGCGCCCGCTCACGCAGACGCCGACTGTGTCCGCGGCCTACACGCAGTCCGCGCTGCTCGAGCAGGAGGTGTACCTGACCGACAAGCTCGCGAACGCGCGGCGCGAGCGCATGCCGCACCTGACGTGCATCGTGTTTGTGCGCCCCAGCGCTGCATCCATCCACGCGCTCTGCGAGGAGCTGCAGCATCCGCGCTACAGCGCGTACTGGCTGTGTACGTGCGCGCCGCTGACGCCAGACTTTAGCCACGCCGTGTCGAAAGCGCACATCGAGCAGCTGGCCGAGGCGGACCAGCACCAGGCCGTGCAGGCCGTACAGGAGTTCTTTGCGGACTATGTCCCGGTGACGTCGTCGCACTTTTCGCTGCACTACGCCGTCCCACCCCATGCGCTCTGGGGCCACACTACCTCGACGTGGGACGCGGACGCGCTCGACGTGCACACGCGCGCGCTCACGTCCGTGCTCCTGAGCCTCAAAAAGAAGCCGGTCGTCCGGTACGAGCGCATGAGCGGGCTGGCCAAGACCCTCGCGCACGATGTGGTGCACCAAATGGACACGGCGCTGGCGCCCCTGTTCGACTTTCGGCGCACCGATGTGCCGCCGCTGCTGCTCATCCTGGACCGGCGGAACGACCCTGTGACGCCGCTGCTCACGCAGTGGACGTACCAGGCAATGGTGCACGAGCTGCTCGGCATCGACAACGGGCGCACGACGATGCACACGGAGCAGGGCGCGCAGGACATCGTGCTGTCCGTGGACCACGACCCGTTCTTTGCCGCCAACCTGTACGACAACTTTGGCGACCTCGGCGCGTCGATCAAGGAGTACGTCGTGCAGTTCCAGGCGCGCTCCGCGTCCAACGCCACGATCGAGACGGTGCAAGACATGAAGCGCTTCGTCGACGCGTACCCCGAGTTCCAGCGCCTGCGCGGCAACGTGAGCAAGCACGTCGCGCTCCTCGGCGAGCTCAGCGCGCTCGTCGATGCGCGCCGCCTCCTGACCGTGAGCGAGCTCGAGCAGAGCCTCGCGACGCGCGAGAGCCACGCAAGCGACCTTAAGGTGCGTCTCGCCCACTGACTCAGAACGTGCAGTCGCTCCTGGCCGATCCGCAGATCGGCGCGGACGCCAAGCTGCGCGTCGCAATCCTCTATGCGCTGCGCTACCAGACCCTAAGCAGCCACCAGATCGAGGCCGTGGTGCGCCAGCTGGTCGACGTCGGCGTCCCGGAAAGCGACGTCGCGTTGGTGTACGTCCTGCTCAACCTCGCCGGCGCGGACCAGCGGCAGGGCGACTTGTTCGCGAACGAGAACCTGTTCGCGCGCGGCAAGAGCGCGCTCCGTGGCCTCAAGGGCGTCGACAATGTCTACACACAGCACACGCCGCACCTGGTGCAGACGCTCGATCAGCTCATGCGCGGCAAGCTGCGCACCGCGCACTACCCGTTCGCCGGCTCAGATGCGTCGAACGCGCTCGACGCGCCTGCGACCGTGTACCCCGGCGGGCCGCCCACGCGGCCCCAGGACGTGGTCGTGTTCGTCATTGGCGGCACCACGTACGAGGAGGCACGGATGATCGCGCTCCTCAATGGCGCAGCGAGCGCGGCGCCCGGGGCGGGTGCCGCGCCGGCGCCGACCTGGCCCGGCACCCGCTTCCTGCTGGGCGGCACGACCGTGCATCGCTCGCGCACGTTCCTCGATATGGCACAGCATGTCGCCGCGCGGCACCCGTCGCTCACGCGCGCGCCGCCCGCGCTCGGGAGCCGCGGCCCGCCGTCGCTGCGCTTGGGGCCGGCGCCCTGGGGCGAGAGCCACGATCTCGGGCAGGTTGCGAGCGGGGCGCGCGATATGGCGCAGGGCCTCTTGGGGCGCGTCATGCGCGGCATCGATTCGCCGTTGTAGACTCTACTCGTTTGGCTCGGCAAGCTGCCAGGCCGGGATCGAAGGCGCAGCGCGCGCAGGCGGCGCGTCGTCCGCGGCCGGCTCTGCGCTGCTGGCAGACAGCCCGCCCCGCGACACGAGCAGCGAGCGGAGCGACTTGAGCTCCGACTGCAGCTCCGACAGCGCCGAGACCTGCGCCTGGCGCGCGCGGTCGAACATGCCCTCGACGTCTGTCCGCAGCTCCTCGACATCGTCGCGCATCTTGTCCATGTCCTTGTCGCGGCGCTCCTCGCGCTCACGCGCGTCAGCGACCATATCATTCACGCCCTGCACGCTCGCGGCAATGGCCGCCTGCTGCGCCGCGAGACCCTGGCTCATGGCCTCCGTCGTCTGGTCGAGCTCCTCGAGGTGCAGCGCGACCTCGTCGTACTTGGCCGCCAGCGCATCGCGCTCTTCCTCAAGCGCCGTCTGGTTCGGCGGCTGCAGATGCGGGTACAGGTAGCGCCGCGCCAGGGCGGCGACGCCGTAGCCGACCGTGCCGGACACCACCGCCATAATGAACCAGTCGCGCCAGTCGCGCTGCGCGCGTGCGGGCGGGTACGCCGGCATCATCGGGTACGGCGCACGCTGCGGGAGCGCTGCGCCAGCGCGCCCCGCATGGCCGAGCGCCACATCAATCTCCTGCGGCGTCAGCCCCTTCGACTCAAGAAAGCTGATCCGCTGCGACACCGGCGAGCTCTGGACCTTGGGGTCCTCGAGGAATTGGATCGCACTCTGCACCATCTCGGCGCGCGGCCCGCTGCCCGGCGCTGCAGGCGCCCCGGAGTCCGACATGCGCAGAGCACGGCCGGCGCTGCGCCGCGGGGGCGGCCTGATCGGCCGAGTCACGTGCTTTGCACGGGGGGCGTCGGCGGCCGCCGCGGCGTTTTTTCTTCGGCGCGACAGCCTCAGGTATGTACGAGGCGCGGCAGGTCCGATGATTACGCTTTATTCACACTGTCTGAGCCTGGCAAGGCAATGACACTGATTTCTCAAAAAAACTACAACGGTATATGAGGGCCACCTGCATGCCGCGCCTGCTCTGGGCCACTGACACCAGCCCCTGTGCACGATGGCGAATGCGCCAGACCGCTTCAACCTGTTCCTCCTACAGCCGGGGGAGCAGCGCATCGAGATCCAGGAGGACATGCGGCTGCCGAACGCTGCCACGTTCGTGTTCAACAAGGAGGACCACACGCTCGGCAACATGCTCCGCCACGCCGTGCTCGCGCAGCCGGGCGTCCTCTTCTGTGGGTACAAGGTGCCGCATCCGCTGGAGCCGCGCGTGCTCGTCAAGATCCAGACGGACGGGTCGCAGACGCCTGCGGAAGTGCTGCAGCAGGCGTGCACGAAGCTCATCGTCCAGATGGGCTCGCTCAAGCAGACCTGGGCCAAGGAGGTGCGCCTCGGCGCGGACGGCGCCGCGCCGTATGCGCCGGCCATGTGGTCCGCCTATGGTGCGGGTGCGCCGGCCCCCGGTGCCGAGGCCCCGCTCGATGCGTATGCAGCCGACACAGACGGCGCCGCGGGCGGCGCGATGGGCGGCTATGTAGATATGTAACGATGAAATGGGCCCTTTTCGGGGACTCCACCTGCGCGAGTCCGACCTACGCAGCTATGTCAGCTTTCTCGCTGGCCCGCGGCCCCGGCTCCGCGGCTTCCACGCCTCGCGCGACCCGCTCCTCGAACGTCTCCTGCCCGACCATGTTCAACGAGTCTTGATGCTGGTCGATGCGGCGGAAGCACAGCCAGAACAGAATGCCGCCGACGAACGCAAGGCCGGCGAATAGGCCATAGTTGATGACCCAGTTCGGGTTCTGCGACAGTCCAATGAACGCCTCACCGATGGCCGAGGCAATGGCGGACATGAATGTGCCGATGGCCATGACAATCGAGCGCATGTTCTTCGGCGCCATGACCATCGCGACCTCCATCGACGTGACCGATGCGAACAGCTCGCTGAACGCAATCAGCACGTACGAGCCGGACGATACCCACATGCTCAGCGGCGACGAGTTTTGCAGGCTCGAACACTCGGAGCCGTCCGGCGCGCGGTAGCCATGGTCGCCGACGTGCGTGCCACACGGGCTGGTCCGGTATATATAGTGCTGCAGCACCGCCGCCCACACCATCGCCAAGCTCACGAGGAAGAACCCGATCGCGACGCGCTTGATCGGTGTAAAAGGAATGTTGTAGCGCTCACACGCGGGGTACAGCCCAAACTGGAAGAGCAGCACAAACACAATAATAAAAATCGGGTCGAGCTGCGACACGAGCTCGTTCGGCGAGCCGCTCATGTCCATCTGGCCAGCCTGCACGATCAGATTGTTGGTGATCTGGTTGTAGCAGAGATAGTACAGAGGAAACAGCAGAAAGATGTTGCATGCCTTTACACCGCGGTCCAGCTGATCGACCCAGCGGTCGTCGTACGTCATCCACCGGGGCCTCACTGCGCCGCGGAACGTCGATGGGCGCGCATATGACCAGAACTCCTCCGAGCCGTACTTTCTCAGGAACGTCCACGGGTTCCAGCTCAGCGTGTGCCGGATGCCAAGCCACAGCGCACCACACGCCTGCGTGAGCACGGAGCCATTCGGCGGCTCTGACCGGTAGTAGTGGCGGCCGAACCACAGCACAGGGAACGGCAGGAAAAAGACAAGCGTCGGAAGCAGGTATGCCAGCCAGTAGCCGACATTTTGCTCCGCATAGATCATACCCAGCTGGCCAGCGAGCGAACCCAGGTTGATCATCTCATAGTACCACATGTACGTGCGCGCGGTCGTCAGAGCGGGGTCGACAATGACGCTCTCGCCAGATTTGAGCGTGATGACTGTCTGCTGCTTGATCTTGATCTGCTCGGCCACCAGCACAGGGCAGCTCGCCTTGAACACACCCGTGCCGGTGCCCATGATAATCAGCGCCATGACAAAGCACGCCTCAGCACCCCGCTGGTGGTCCATCACGCCTGGGATCGCCGACACGGTCAGAAGGATGTGGCCCACCTGCGCAATACCTGTGCCCCAGCAGATGATCCGGAAGCGGCCCAGGTACGCATCGGCAAGCCAGCCGGCCAAGAGCGGCGTGACAGAGCACCAGAACGAGTTGAACAGAGTCAGTCCCTGCGAGGCAACTGTGCCGAGGCCCAGCGCGCCAGACGTCGAGTCTGTGCCCTTGTTGGCGCCCGTGCGCGACAGCGCACCATGTACAACGGGACGAGGCTTGGAAATAAAGTTCGAATACACTTGCGTAGCACCATAGTAGCTGAATCGCTCGGCAAACTCACACACACAAATCGCAAAGGCGGGCCAGTTCATCTTTTCCGACACGCGGCGCAAGGTTCGGCGCTCTTCCTCGGTGGGAAAGTGCCAGTCGTCACTTTCGTCGACAGCCTTTCCGCGGGTAACATGCTCCACGCTCGCCGGCAGCAGGTCATGCTCCTGCCCCATATCGCTGACATGCTTGTTGTACCGCAGTTGCTCGGCCAGGGCCTCTCCCGCACATGCATGGTCGAACTCGACGGAGGCTATTTGTTAGGGCCCGCACACGCACTCGACATGGCCAAATACACCGCGGGCGCACACGATCAGGGCAGGTCCCATTTTTGAGTCGTACCTGGCCCACTGGCTATCGACGTGATGGGCACGACATCCATGCCGGCGTGCACGAGAGTGGACGAACGATGGCGTTATCGATGCAGGGCACAGAAGCGACAATGCATGTGACCGAGTCAGCGGGGCCGTGCCCGCCGTGCCCCTGGTGCCTGAGCTTTGAAACCTGTCACACCATAGGCGCTCTACGCGCAAAAATTGCCGTCTCCTGGGCGTGTGGTCTAGTGGTATGACGTCTGCTTCGCACTAAATTGCGATCGAACAAGGGTCAAACCTTGAATCAGCAGAAGGTCCCGGGTTCAAATCCCGTCTCGTCCATTTTTGTCCACGGATCTCTCCCTACCCTTTTAGGGCTATCTGGTAGCGCGACTTGCATAGCACGGGCGTGTGGTCTAGTGGTATGACGTCTGCTTCGCACTAAATTGCGATCGAACAAGGGTCAAACCTTGAATCAGCAGAAGGTCCCGGGTTCAAATCCCGTCTCGTCCACTTTTTGCCCCGTTTTTTTCGACATAGCCTCGCTTCTCGCAGCCCTGCCCTGCATTCGTTTTGTACATTGTACATGGTACCTTCTACTCAAAACCGACTACGTTCGTCATAGTTGCGCGATCCACGAGTCGGCGAGCGCTCGCGCTGGTGGCCTCCGCTGCTACCGGAGCGGCCGCGCGCATCGTCGCTGCCACTGCCTCCGCGGGAGCCCCAGCCGTGATCGCTGCTGCCCGGCCGGCCACCGCCGGCCGCAGCGCCACCAGGCGCCGCACCAGGCATACCCCAGCCGCCCTTGGCCGCGGCGCCACCCATGTAGGCCGCCATCATCTGCTGCCACATCATCTGGGGGTTCCACGCCGAGCTGCCCCAGCCCATCTGCTGGTACATCTTGGCCATGGCCTGGGGATCGAAGCCCCCCGCTGCCGGCGCACCCTTGCTGGCGTCACCCGCCGCTGGTGCAGGCGCGCCCCATGCACGCAGAGGCGCCTGCGCATTGCTGCCCCGCGCTGGGTCGGCACTGTAGCGGTTCGGCGCCGCGTTCGGCTGCGGCTGGCCACGCGACTGCGCGCGCTTCACCTCGATCTGCTTGCCATCCAGCATAAGCGGCTGGTGCGCCAGTGTATTCTCTACACCATCGTCATTCTCAAACGTAACAAAACCAAAGCCACGCGGCCGGCCTGTGTCCTTGTCCATCATGACGGTGCTGTCAAGGACGTGGCCAAACTGCTGGAAGAGCTGCTTAAACGAGTCCTGCGTGACCGTCTGCGGCAGACCGCCCACAAAGCATTTTTGCGTCTTGGACTGCTCCGGGCGCGGAATCGCACGCTTCGGATCGATGATCTTGCCGTCCAGGTAGTGCTCGCGCACCATCACAGCATTCACCGACTTCGGGTCCGAGAACGTCACGAACGCAAAGCCGCGCGAGCGGCCCGACGCATTGTCACGCATCACCGTACACGACGTCACAGGGCCAAACTGCCCAAAGTAGCGCCGCAGGCTCTCTTCGTCCGTGTCCCAGTTCAGACCACCCACAAACATTTTTCTGCCGCGTTAGTATCTACTCGGACCGCACTTGCACGTCCGGGGGGTCCAGGCTTGTATGCTAAGGGTCTGTGGCTAGTCTAACAAACGTCCTCTCTAATCGGTCCAAGGCCCCGCGTGCCCGGACGTGCTACGACATGCACGCCATGTCAATACTCACCCTTCATCAGGCAGGTCCTGCGGCGCAATGTGCTCACCGCGCGCCGCAGCCGCCTGCCGCGCCTCCGCCGAGTCCAGCGGCGGCGGCGCAGGCTGCCCCGGAATAAACGTCGCCGACGGCACCTCGGCCGCCGGCTTCGCCGCCGCGACCGGCGCAGCGGGCGTCACAGCGGCAGCCGGCGCCGGCTCCGCCTTCGGCGCTGCCACCGGAGCAGCCACGGCCGGCTCTGCCTCCTCTCCGTACAAGTCGGCGTACAGGTCGTCCGCCTCGTCCGCCTTCGACATGGTGTGGTACGAAAGAAAACGGAAAAATCCGCGCGGCCCTGGCCCGGGGTCCACGCGCGCCGCGTGGCCGGCTGACTCAGCCACGTGCCACCTCCGCCGCCTCCGATCCGTGCGTCGGAGTGGCACGACGCGCACCGCGATGCTGCGTGGCAGCGCGTCTGCCGGCAGCGCACAGCGCCGAAGCCTGACAGATGGCGACGTATATGTGTTTACGCTACAGACCGCATACCTCGTGTATCTCGTCGAGCATGAGTGCGCACCCGCCGCGAGTGGCGCCACAGGCGCGCCCGCTGCGCCCGGCGCGACGCCTGGCACATCCACGCCACCCGCCCTGTCGGATGCGCCGCGCCGCTCTTTTGACCGCACAGGCCTCGCCGAGCGTATGCGTGACCTGCGCCTACCCAGCAGCTCGGCGCGCGAGGGGCGCTTCCCCGAGAAATTCGTCAAGCGCCTCGCTGAGCGCCTCGAGCGGGTGGCGTCAGGGCGCGACCCGCTGTATCGCGCGCCGCCCTTTGTCACGACCGCCGAGGCATTTTTGTCGACGCTTCGCGATGACAGCGTGCAGAAGCGGTTCAGGGAGCACCGCAGCCTCGAAGAGGTCCTGCTCCAGTTCACGGCGGTGGCGCAGGCGTCGCTGCAGCAGCGCGTGCCCAACGAGGCAGAGCGCCGCGCCGAGCTCGACGCCGAGCTCGAACAATTCATGCGCATTGTGTCCGAGTGCCTGCGTGCGATACCGACGACCTCGCGCGACGTGCTCGAGCGTCTCGGCGAGTACGAGCAGCGGCTCCTCGGCCCCGGGCGCAGCACGCCGAGCGACGCACACCCCGACGCCGCGCACGCGCCGCTCGTCGCCGCGACGGGCGCCCTCTTTGACGTGGAGCTGCCGCAGCTGCGCCTCGACGTGCAGTCGATTCGCTCGACCTGCACACTGCCGGCCTGTGTGGTGGATCTCAAGCGGTGCATCTACCGCATCCACACACAGGCCGCGGCCGCCGACGACTTTCTCACGACGGAGGCGTACCACCAGTGGCGCTCGAGCGAGCTCGCGCAGCTCTCGCAGCTCGTCGCCGAGCTGTGCCACGCACGCCCCGACCTGCTGAGCGCAGCGAGCGCGAGCGACAGCTCGTCGCGCCGCCGCGGCTCGCTCGACACTGGGCGCGCTACGCCTGACATGCCCGCCGACTCCGACACCGATGAGCTCACGTACATCCCGCCGGACGCGCCGGCCGCGTACCAGCGGCTGCTAGCGCTGTGCCTGGAGCGCGATCTAGAGGGGATCCGCGCCAAGGCGGCCGACGAGGAGGTATCACTCTCCATCTTCTCGCCGGTGCACACGGAGCTCCTCGCTACGTGTGCGCTGTGGTGGCGCGTCTCGCCGCCCTTCCGCGGCCTCGCGCGCCTGCGCCTCTTCAAGGCCAAGTACGATATGGGCGAGATCCCGTTCGAGTGCGTCGCCGACGCGATGGAGGCGCTCGAGCGCGTGCTCGACGCGCATCCTCTGCCGCAATGGCGCCATACGGAGCGGCACCTGCTCGTGCGCCTCCTCGATGGCCTGCTCGACTCGCTCCTGCGGCTCGTACTCGCTGCGCTGCAGGACACGGATGCACCGCTGCCGCCCGAGTGTGCGGCGGCGACGGCCCTGGCCGGGCGGGCGCAGGCGCTCGTCACCGAGGCACGCTCCCTCACAGGCACGGCGCCGCCTCCCACGCGCGCTGCCATGCTCGAGAAGGCGCTCGTGGCGACCGCGAAGCAGCAGTACAAGGCGCAGGCGAAGGCGCTGCTGGCCACGCCGTCCAGTGCGCTGGGCGCACTCGTGGAGCTCGGCGCCTGGCTCGATCGCACGCTCCGGGCGCTGCATGCGCGCTGCGCGACGCCTGTGCTGGGGGTGCAGCCTGCGCAGGCCGTGGCGGCGCAGCTCGTGCCTCTGTATCTCAACGATGTCGGCGCCGTGCGGGAGGCCGTGTGGCAGCAGGTGCAGATGCGCCGCGATCTCAGCCTGGTGAACGAGGCGTGGGACCTGCTCAACCGCGTGCGCGTGCTCCAAGCGTGGCCGCAGGTGCAGACGCCGCCGACGTTTGACCTCGTCACATGGTTCCGGCCGTACGTCACGCTCTGGCTCGCGCTGAGCGAGGAGCGCACCGCTGGGTGGGTCCGGCGCGCGGTGCACAGCGACTCCTTTGAGCCGGTCGCTGAGGCAGACACACTGCACAGCACGTCGGTGGTGGACCTCTTTGATGCGCTCGCGCAGCAGGTGCGCGCGCTGCAAGCGCTGGCGTGGCCAGACGCGTACGACCTCGCCGTCTTTTTCTCGCAGCTCGCGCACTCGATGCGGCGGCTCGTGGAGCTGTACTGCGAGGAGCTCGAGGCGCTGTACATGGCGGAGATGACGCCGCCGCCGCCGCTCTCGTCCCCCGCGCTCGCGTTCGCCACCGAGGCGCTCGCGTCGCTGCCGCCCAAGCACGCGGCGTGGGTCGCCAAGGCGAAGCTGACGATCCAGGGCGAGAAGCGCGTGACGCCTTTTCTGCTGGAGCCGCGCTCGTGCGTCAAGCTGAACAATATGGAGCGCGCGCGGCGCCAGCTGGACGTGCTGTACCAGGCGATCGACGCGGATCACCAGGCGGCCGTCGTGCAGCAGCACACGCGCGCGAGCGAGGCGACGAGTGATGCACCGCGGCACTTTGCCGTCAAGATGGTGCAGGCCGAGCTCCCGGCGCCGGCCGCCGAGCGCGTGCCGCGCCTCGACACGTTCGTCACGCTGAGCGATGCCCAGGGCGTGCGTCTCGCGCAGACGCGCACCCTCTTTGACACGCCGACGCCGCGCTGGGACGAGGCCGTCGATGTGGCCGTGAGCGCGCCGCGGTGGATCTCCGCGAGCGTGTGGCAGCGCGTCACGAACGAGGCGCCCGTGCTCGTCGGCCGCGCGGCGCTGTGTCTCGATGCGCGCGACTTTGCGGAGCATGCGTCCCAGGACGTGTGGCTCGAGCTCGACCGCGCTGGCGGGCGCCTCCTGCTGCGCGTGAGCATGGACGATGCGCACGACGGCATCCTGTACGACTTTGGGCACGCGTTCCGCGTCGTGAAGCGCAGCGAAGTCGACATGGTGCGCGTGCTCGTCGATCACATGTCCCTGTTCATGCGGCAGTTCCTCTCGCGCAGCGTGCTGCGCACGCTCGTGCGCGGCGCGCGTGTCGAGCGCGTCGTGGGCAATGTGCGCGCGCTCTACGCGTCGGCGCTCGCGCAGGCGGCCGGCAGCAGCGCGATTCCGCCCGTCGAGTCGGGCGCGAAGCGCACGGCGCTGAGCGACCCCGAGATGGAGGCGGCGATCGTGCCCCTGCTCGACTACTTCGAGGAGACGTTCGGCACGCTGCAGAGCAGTCTGTGCGAGCCCGAGGCGCAGTTCGTGCTGACGCGCGTGTGGAAAGAGGTGCTCGTCACGCTCGAGGGCCTCCTTGTCCCGCCACTGAGCGATGCGCCGAGCGACATGCGGCCACTGAGCGGGGCCGAGGTCGATATCGTGTTCAAGTGGCTGTCGTTCCTGCGCAGCTTCTTCCACGCGTACGACGCCTCGACGGGCGTCGTGCACGGCGTGCCGCTCCGCGTGCTCCAGGGGCCCAAGTACCGCGAGCTGCTGTCCTACCTGCTGCTGCACGACCAGAGCACCGACGCACTGATGATCGAGTGTGTGCGCGGCTTCCAGGCGCACCTCGCGTCGGCCGGGCGCGGCGCCGCCCGCACACGCGCCAAGTCCGTCCTGGACCAGCGCTCGCTCGGCACGATCCGCGCGCACCAGCGCTCCAAGGCCGCCGCAGCGACGGAGAGCGACGACACGGCGCTGCTCACCGACATGGCCATGCGCATCCTGCGCATGCGCCCAGGCACAGGCGACTTTCTCGCGCAGCAGCTCACGTCGATGCACTCGCTCTCGACGCCGCCGCGCGGCGCAGCCCTCGGCGCCTCGCCCACGCTGCGCCGCGCGACGCGCCGCCGCTTCGCGCCGCCGAGCTGATACCCTACCGGAGCACCGCCAGCGCGGCGGTGCACGTGCGCCACTCCAGCGCGAGACTGATCGTTAGTGTCCCGTACGTACACGACACTCGCTAGCGCCACGCCCATGCCGAGCTGCGCCATGGCCGGCTGCGCCTGCACCGCCGATGCGCGCAGCGCCGCCGCACAGGCCACAAGCACACCGAGCGTGCGCGCGCGCGGCACGAGCGCGCGCCACGCCACCTGCGCCCGGTACGCCGTCGGCGCAAAGTAGCGCCGCACGTACACGTACGCGGCGATCGCGCGCACGCCGAGCGCCGCGATATTCGCCCACACAATCGCGCTCTCAGCGCCGCCGCGGCCCCACAGCATGAGCCCCTGCGCCCCATAGAGCACCGCCACGAACGCCGCACTCGAGACGACCAACACGCGCGAGTACCACGCCAGCACCGCCGGCGGCGCCACGGCCTGCACGAACGCCTCGACCAGCCCGTTGACGCCCATGACCGGCAGGTACCAGCAGTACGTCGCGAGGATCGGCGCGGCGGGCGACGGCGCATCGGCCCACTGCGCGCCAGCGACGATCCGCAGCGCCGCGCGCGCGAGCGGCGGCCCGAACGCGACGAGCGCGGTGCCTAGCAGCCCATGCATGCGCAGGAGCACCTGCAGGAGCGCCGCCGCGCGCCCGCGCGCCGCCTCGCCCGTGTCCTGCGTGAATTGCAGGCGCGCGCTCTCCTCGAGCGGCTGGAACAGCGTGCGCGCAAGGATCGAGCCGTAGTTGCTCGCGAGTGCATAGCCGCCCTGGTGCGCGAGGCTCGTGAGCTTCGTGAGCGCCAGCTTATCGCCCTCCGTGAGCACGAGCTTCAGCACGGCCTGCCCGGTCGTCACCCGCACGAGCGCGCGCGTCTCCGGCGCATCGAAGAGCGGGCGGTCGCACGCAGGGCACAGCGCGCCGGCCACCGTCCGCACGGACGTGCAGTGCGCCAGCGCCACGCCTGCGGCGCCAAAATAGCCAGCGCCATACGCCGCACGCGCAAGCGCAAACGCCAGGAGCGCCCATGGCAGCTCGCCCGGCGGCACCGTCAGGTACGCGCCGCCGTGCGTGCGCATCCACCGCAGGCACACGGGCTGCAGGAGAAGCACATGCACCACGGCCCGCGCGAGCACGCCGCCGGCCTCCATGCCGATGCGCACGCGCACGTACTGCGCGAGGCCCAGCGCACGCATATGCAGCGGCTCGGCCATGAGCTCGAACACCGCACCGACGCCGTACAGGGCGACCGACACGGGGAGCGCCGCGCCGCCCGCGGCCCACAGCGTCGGCGGCGCCATGTACCGGAGGTACGCGCCGCCGACAGCCGCCGCGAGGAGGCCGCCACACCCCATCGGGAGGAGCGCAAGGTTGTGCAAAGCGCGCACCGTCGCTTGCGAGCGGAGCGCCGCCTGCCGCCGGACCACCACCGCCCTAACACCGTCGCGCGCCAGCGCCAAGACAATGCTCAGGACCAGCTCCAGCTGCACATTCGCAGCGCCAAACACCGCGGGACTCACCGTGCGGACGAGCAGTTGGTGTAGCGCAAAGGTAAGGAGCCGCACGCCGATCTGCAGGAGCAGGAACGCGCGCGCCGAGCTGCCGGCCATGGTGGGCGGAGTGGAGGCCGTCAGCCGCGCGACGACGCAGAAGGCGGAGCCGGCGGGCCCGGCGGAGCGACAGCGCCGACGGCGCCACCGCGCCGACGGAGCCCGAGCCTCGCGCTGGCCGACGACTCCCTACGATCTAGCTGCGCCAGCGGCCGCCTAGGCGGTCCTACCTGCCTCGCCGCCCTCCACCGGCGGATCCACGTGGGGCGGCGCTGCGCCGCGTGGTCCGTGCGTGAGCCCTTGGTAGAGCGCGGCCGCGTACGCATGCCGCGCGTAGCGCAGCGCCGCACTGCGCAGGACCGCATCGAGCATATCGAGCTCATCGTCTGCGTGCGCCTGAAGCGCCGCGAGCGCGGCCGAGTCGGCGCTCAGGCCCAGCGCCTCGGGGCGCGCGTCGCGGTGCAGCGGCAGGTATCCCTTGTGCACGAGGCGCAGCGTCCACGTACACACGAACTCGGCGAGGTCTTCGTGCGGCGCGCTTTCCATGGCCGTCGCGAGCACCGCGAGGAAGCGCGGCACACACAGTCGCTGCGCGAGCCAAGCTATGCCGAGCGCCGCGTCCGTGCCGTCCTCCATGCGCGCCGACACGCGCTCGTCCGACGCACATAGGAGCACGAGCATGTCGCCTGCCGCGCGCACATGCGCCGTGTCGTGCGCGAGCGCCTCGCCGAGCTGCTCCCACAGGCCCTCGCGCGTCCATGCGGGCGGCAGGTGCGTGGGCGGCAGGCGGCACGTACACAGCACCCACTCGGCCGCGAGGCCGGCGTGCTGCCGCGCGAGGGACGCCGCGAGCGCGGGCCGCATGCACAGGCCGTGCATGGGCGCGTCGCGCAGCGCGAGGGCCGCCATCCGCTCCGTGCTCTCGGCCTGCCCGGCGCGCAGATCATGACGCATGCGCCGCAGGAACTGCTGCAGCCACGCCTGCCGCACGAGATCCAGCGGCACAGCCGCATTCTGCATGAGCAGGCCGGCGGCACGGCTCGCCTCGTACGCGGCGCGCGGCGGCGCGCGCGGGATGTGGGCCGGCACGTCCCAAGCGCCGCGTGCCGCACAGGGCGTCGCGTCGCCGACGTCGCCTGGAGCGCCAGCGAGCAGGGCGCGCACGACCGCCTGCAGGAACGCGCGGTCGCGCGGCGTGCTGGCGCCCTGCCACGCATCGATTGCGCGGGGCGGGTCCACGCACGTGGCGTACGCCTCGACGAGCGGCCGAAACGGCTGTGCATCCGGTGGGACACCAGGGCGGCAGTACGGCGCATGGCACAGGTACAGCAGGACGGCGCGCTGCACGAGCCAGGCCTCCTCGCCCCACGGCGCGACGCACCGCGGCCGTGCGGTGCGCAGGCCGGCGGTGTCCAGGCCGTCCGCCAGGACGGGCCACCACGCATGCAGCGCGTGTACAAAGCGCTGTGGCGCCGCACACGCGTCGTGCCACTGGCCGAGCGTCGCGTGCAGCGGCGCAAAGTAGGCCGCCGCCCAGAAGCGCTCCGCCTCGGCCATGGTGGAGGCCTGCCGAGTCGCGGCACGTGCGGGCAGCGCCTGGCCCCGCTGCGACGCGGCGCCGCCACGGCTCGATGGCCCCTGCACCGCTGCCCCCCCTGTCGGACCGGCGGTGCCCGGGGCTGCGCTTGTCGCAGCTGGGCGTGAGCATCGATGAGCTGCGCGCGCTCCCTCGGTATGCCTCTGTGCTGACCCCAGCGAGAGCGATTCGCGGCCGAAGACGACGAATATGCGGCGTCCGATCGACCTGCTGCCGGCGATGCCGGTGCGGCGGCACGCGCCCACGCCTGCGGACGACGACGACGACGGCACGGGCGATGTGGTACGGCGCGCGCGGCGCGCGCCCCCCGCGGTGCCGACGCCGCTTCCGGCGATGCTGATGGCCATGCCGTGCCTGCGTGTGCGACACCTGCCGCTGTCTGTTGCCTTCTACACGCGCGTGCTGCGCTTCCGGCGGTTCGGCCGGCGCGATCCTGCGCAGGCGCGCCTCTTCCGCGGCGCGCCAGGCACGATGCCGAGCCTGAATGGGGGCGCGCCGGGCATGCGCCCGTCGCTGCCGCCGGGCGTGTATCTGCTCCTGCGGCCGTCGGCGGGCGGCCCGACCGGGGAGCTGCAGACGCTATGGCTCATGGTCACGGACGTGGAAGCGTGTTTTCGTGATGCGGCCGCGCAGCTCGTGGCGGCGTCGACCGTGCAGGAGGGCTACTTTCCGGAGCACGACTTTGCGCAGGCCCAGATCCTCACGCGGCCGCAGCTCATGCCGGACGGCACGTGCGAGTTCCGTGTGCGGGACCCGGACGGGCACACGCTCGTGCTGAGCGGGCTCGCGGGCTAGCGCACGGCCAGTATCGTGGCGAGCGCTGCGAGCGCTGCGGTCCACAGGGGCGGCCCGCGCGGCGCGGCGCCGCTGGCCTGGCGCAGGAGGCGGTCGACGTCCATCGGATTGCAGTAGACATGGCCGAACGCGTCCTGCGCCACGTAGCGCGACCAGGCGCCGCCCCAGCGGAGGCCGCCGGGGCCGCCGCCGCCGTTCTCGTTCACGCCAAAGCCCGTGTCGTCCGCGTCGGCAAAGGTGCCGTAGTCCCGCTGGGCGGTCACGGTCCAGCGCGGGCAGGCCCAGCGGAGCACCGGCGGGCACGAGCGGGTGACCATCTCGCACGTCAGCAGGCACGGGAGGAGCTCGCCGTAGTCGCCCGCGCCGAAGAGCTGGTCGATGTACGCCTGCCGACTGCTCCGCGGCCCCACGCGGTTGACGATGTACGGGAGCAGGCGCTCGTTGGGCGGCATCGGCAGGCCCTGCAGCTCGGTGCCGTTCTGGCTCGCGGCGCTCTCCGCGGGGTCCACGAGGTCCGTGCACCGGGGAATGGCCACGGCGCACAGCCAGTTTTGGTACGCGCGGCGGCAGTCCTCGCACGTCGACACGCTCGAGTAGCGCCCCAGCTTGTCGTCCGCGCACGGGAACGTGTCGAGCGTGGCGGAGAAGTTGCCGTAGTTGCTCGATACCACCTGCTCCAGCACGCGCAGGGCCTCGTTCACGTCCAGCGCCGGGTTGTACGGCACCGCATACGCGAGCTCGGGGCAGAACGCCAGGTTGTACATGAGGCGGCAGTTCTCCGTGCGCTTCGTCACGAACTTGACCGCGGGGTACAGCCGGCGGTGCACGACGCCGCTGTTGTTCGTGGACGAGACGAGGTACGCCGTGTAGTTTTGCCCGGGCTCGAGCCCGTTGACGAGGAACTGCTTGCGCACCTGCGGGCTCGACCGCGTCTCGTCGGCGAGCATCACCGGCGCGGCCAGGTCGTTGTCGATGATCGGCGCGATGCCGGCCGTGTCGTTGATGTGCCCGTGGTTCTCGGGCCCGCTCCCGCCGGCGATGCGCGTGAGCACGTCGAGCGTCCCGCGGCTCGTCTCGCTGCTGTTCACCGCCGGGCGCACATTCGCCTGGTCCATGTCGTCCCAGAGATCAAAGATACGGCAGAACGACGAGTTGAAGTAGGTGATCGACGTGAGCGAGAAGCGCCCGTCGGTCGGCAGCACGATCAGGCTCATGTTCGGCGGCGGCGCCGTGTAGTTGAAGGACGTGAGCAGCGCGCTCCGGCGGTCCGAGTCGTCAAAGTACAGCCCCGGCACTGCGGCCACGTCCTGCAGCGAGCCGACCGTCGAGGCCGTCAGCTGCACCTCGTAGCGCCCCTGCGCGCCCCGCGGATCGCGCGGCGGCCAGATGCCGATCCACACGTCCTGCGCCGCGCCCTTCTGGAGCGCCACCTGCGTCCACCCGCCCTGCGCGTACCCCACATGGTCCGCGGACAGGCCTGAGCGCGGCCCCGGGCGCTGCGCGTCCGCGCGGTCCGACACAAACAGGCCCACCAGCGTGCTCTCACGCAGGTCCTTGGCCGACGTGTCCATATCGTCCAGCAGCGTCGCGTTGCTCGTGTTGTAGGCGGGAATGCCGGGGCCGTTGCACAGCGACATCGACACCCACACCGGCTGGCCGGCGCCCCGCGCAAACGTATAGTACAGGGGCGCCGGCGCGCCGGGCCCCACCTGCAGATAGCTGCGCACCGTGACCGAGTCCTTCAGCATGTACGGCTGCCCGTCCGTCGCAGGCACGGCGCTCCCCGTGAGCGGCGGCGCGATGCCCGTATTCGCACTCACCCCCGACGCCGTGCTGTGCGTCGGCAGGTGGAAGTTCGTCCGCGAGGGCCCCGCGTTCGTCGTGACGAGACTACTCGTCTGCGTCGATGACGAGCTGCTGGCCGCAGCCGCGCACAGCATCGCGGCGCACGCGCCCAGCACCGCCACGCGGAGCCAAGCGTGCATGGCGACGGCGAGTCGGCCGCGAGGCGTACCTCCACCTACAGACTCTACGGGGCGGACGGCGCGGCGGGCGCCGGGGCGTCCAGGGCGGGGTGCGCGTCGACGGGGCTCTGCTCGATGTTGTGGAAGTCGAGGATCTCGGAGTACATCATGACCTTCCACGTGTCGATCGGGAGGTCGGCATCGTTGAAGCTCCAGTCGAACGGCTCGTCGGCGACGGGCTCGTCGGCGGGGTTGTGGTACGGCGCGAGGTAGGGGTGCGCGAGGGCGTCGCCTGCGGTGATGCGCGTGTTGACGTCGAACACGAGCATCTTGTCGAGCAGGTCGAGTGCCTCGGGGTCCGTGTTCGGGAACCGCTCGCGGAAGGGTATGCGCTCGCGCTTCGGAAGCGACTGCACAAAGCGCAGCGTGTTCTCGCTGCAGATCGTCTGGATGACCTCGTCTGGCGGCGTGCCGAGCAGCTCGGTGATGATGGAGAACTGGTTCACGTGGTCCTTGCCGGGGAAGAGCGGCTGGCCCTCGAGCATCTCGGAGAAGATGCACCCGGCGCTCCACACGTCGACCGCGACGTCGTACTTCTGCCAGGTGAGCATGATCTCCGGCGCGCGGTAGTACCGCGTCGACACGTAGCCGGTCATCTGCGGGTCCTGCACGCGCGCGAGGCCAAAGTCGCAGATCTTCAGGTCGCAGTTCTCGTTGATGAGGATGTTGCTCGGCTTCAGGTCGCGGTGCACGACGCCCGCCGAGTGCACGTACTTGAGGCCGCGCAGGATCTGGTACAAAAAGTACTGTACAAACTGCTTCTCCAGCGGGCGGCTCGTGAGCAGGCGGTGCAGGTCCGTGCCGAGCAGCTCCGTGACAAAGTACAGGTCCTCGAGCGGCGAGATGAAGATGTCGCTCAGGCTAATAATCTGGGTCAGTGCACACGACGCACATTCTCGTGTCGGATATGCTTGAGCAGCTTCAGCTCACGGTACGTGCGCTTCGCCAGCACCGGCGTGCTGAACGGCTTCATGACCTTCTTGATCGCCACGGACGTGTCCGTCAGCTTGTCGTGCCCGCTGCACACCAGACCAAAGGCGCCCATGCCCACAGGCTGCAGGCTCTCATACCGCGTAGTGACCTCAAAGACAGTCCCGAAAATGGACAGCTTCACAAAGTCCGCCATGGTCGTCGACAGCGTCGTGCGATCGACGGACCCCTGCGCCGCCCGCGGCAGGCTTATGTCAGCCACCCAGGCGCTGCGCGCCGCCTCACGCACCTCGCCACATGAGCGCAGGGCCGCCGGAGCGTGTGTCCATGTACACGGACGCCTTTCTCGTACGTGCACGCACTCACACAGAACTGGGAGCCACGCGACAGTGTGCAGGCCCTGCACACGCGCATGCGCTACGCGCGCATGTTCAATGACCAGCTCGCCGAGTTCCTCGCGGCGCGCTGCGAGGCCGAGGAGGCCTATGTGAAGCACCTGCACAAGGCCGCGCGCCGCACGATCGACACGGCCTACATTCCCGCGCAGCTGCGGCCCGTGTACGAGCGCCTCATGGCCGAGGTCGCCGACAAGGCGCACATCCACACGACCCTGGCGCACCACCTCCAGCGCGACGCGGAGGCGCTCCAGCAGGCGCACACACAGGGCGAGTGGGCCCGCCTCGTGCACCACGACGACGTGCTCGCGCCCCTCCTCAAGGACGTCCAGGCCCTCGAGTCGCAGCGCGCCAAGAGCCAGCGCAAGCTCGGCAAGAAGAGCAACGCCAGTGCGCAGCAGAAACTCCTCTCGACCGAGGACGCCCTCCAGCACGCGCGCGAGATGTGGCAGGACCGCGCGCCGACGATGCTCCACGCGTACGAGTCCGCGGACGCCCAGCGCCTCTTCGCCGTGCGCACCGTCCTCCGGAACCTGTCCAAGGCGGAGGGCGAGGCGGCCAAGGCCCTCTTCGAGTCGGCACGCCACACGTTCCAGGCTGTCCACCACTTTGACCCCATGGCCGACATGGAGCAGTTCGCCGGCATCGCCGCGCCGACGGCGCCCGCGCGCTTCGCCGTCCCGCTGCCCTCCGCAGCGATGCACAGCCCCGACGCGTCGCGCACGCCGTCGCGCACCGAAAGCACGCCGCACGAGCCCCGCGCGGACCCGACCGAGTCGGCCGCGCACTTTTCCGTGCCGCTGCCCTCCGAAGCGATGCACAGCCTCGACGCATCGCACGCCGAGGCCGCGCCGCACGCCGAGGCCGCGCCACACGAGCCTCGCGTGGACCCCACCGAGGCGCCCGTGTCCGTGCCGCCCCCTGCCGCAGACGAGGCGGCGGCGCCCGCGCCCCTGCCGCAGCGCGCCTCGATGATGCCCACCCCCACCGCGCACCACGAGCCGGCTGCTGCGCCCCGCACGCGGCACATGAGCTATCTGCCGCCCGGGACGCCCGTGCCTCGCGCGCCGACGTCCCTGTCACTGAACTCATCCTTCTCGCACATGTCGCGCACGTCGTCCACGAGCGTCGAGGACCGCGAAGCGCTCCAGCGCGTGCGCGACCAGCTGCGCCAGTCGGGCGCAGAGTTCGACGGGCATGCGCCGCCCCGCCGGCGCGAAGCCCGCGCTAGCATGGCGCAGGCCATGGACCGCCGCTTCTCGTACATGAATTTGTCGCCCGTGGCGCCGCCGAGCCTGTGGGGCTCGCCGGGCATGGGGAGCATGCACGAGGAACCGACCGACGAGCCGGCCTCGGCGCCGCCGCCCGTGCGCTGGCAGGTGCACATCTGCGAGCGCGTGAATGCCCTGTGGAAGGACCACGAGCTCGCCAAGGTCATGGTCGTCGGCGAGGTGCGCGTGTCTGTGGATGCGTCCGTGCCGCCCCACGGCACCGTGCCCCTCGCACTGGGCGGCACGGACTCGCTCGCGCAGGTGCGCACGCGGCCGGGCGTGTGTGCCGTGACCGCAGAGGCCAGCGTGTACGAGCTGGATCTCGGCGCCGTCGCGCGCGCTGGCGAGAGCGCGACGGCACTCGAGTACGAGGTGCTTGTGCCGAGCGATCTGCGCGCGCAGTACGTGCCGCTGCTGCTCGAGGCGCAGTGGCGCTGCGAGCCGCAGCAGAGCTCGGTGCTGCTCACGCACCGCACGAACGCGTCGTTTGCGTCCCCGGCGCGCCTCGAGGGCGTATCGTTCCACGTGCGCATCCCCACCGACACGCCGGTCTCCGGCGGCGTACTGGCTGAGCCCGTCGCCGACTGGGACCCCGACACGCAGGAGCTCGTGTGGCAGACCGACGAGGCGGATGGCCGCCTCGCCGCGCGCTTCCCGCTCGCTACGCAGGGCGCACCACAGCCCGTCACGACTGCGTGGACGATGCACGACTGCCTGCTGAGCCGCGTCGAGGTGCTCAACGCGCCGCAGGCCCCGACGCGCACGCTCGTGGCGGGCAAGTACTTTGTGCAGCCATAGCACGTGGAACTCCACATAGCGCCACGACCGTCACGACCATGGGCGACTATGGCGGTAGGCCGGAGGAGAGCGGCATGGACAAGCTGTACCGCCGCCTGCGCGAGGACCCTCTCACACCGATCGGTACGTGCTGCGACGCTGACGCACAGGCGCCGTACTCACGACGGCCGCTCTGACGTATGCGTCGATCCAGCTGCGTCGCGGCAGCCGCCAGCAGTTCCAGTCGGCCCTGCGCTGGCGCGTGGTGTTCCAGACACTCACTGTCGGCACGGCCGCGCTCAGTCTGCTGTACATGAAGCCGCCCGGCTCGCGCATCCCGCCGCCCGGCCCTGATGGCAAGCCACAGAAGCTAGAGCCGTGGAACCCCGAGAAGCTGGAGCGCCGCGCCAACGAGACAGAGGCCGAGTGGCGCGCGCGCTTTGCTGCCGCACAGAGCCGCGACGAGCGCGAGGAGGAGGCGCTTCGACGCATGGTCGACGAGGCGCTCCGTCAGCGCGAGGCGGCCGCGGCCGCGCCACCCGCCGCCACGAACGAGGCGCCCGCCGAGGCGCCTGCGCCCCGCACCATGCCCCGCATCGGACAAGACAAGCGTGCATGGACATTCACTAGATGATAGGCGCTACGAGTC
Source organism: Malassezia sympodialis ATCC 42132 (assembly GCF_000349305.1). Taxonomy (NCBI): domain Eukaryota; kingdom Fungi; phylum Basidiomycota; class Malasseziomycetes; order Malasseziales; family Malasseziaceae; genus Malassezia; species Malassezia sympodialis. The sequence goes on along the minus strand of NW_017387810.1, from coordinate 144,633 downwards.
GGGCAGCGGAGGGAGCGGCGGCTTGCATGGCTCGTCGAGTGCGCGGCGCTTGCCCAGTGCCTTGGCACTGGGCTGGGCAGGCACGCCCTCGTCTTCCGACGCATCGAACGAGTCGCCGTGGATACACGCCGCACCACTCTGCGTGTCGCGCAGCGCAAGCGCCTCATTCGCACTGCTGAGTGCGCTGAGTATCGTATGTAGCAGCTCCTCAGCGACGCACAATGCCGCGCCCTCCAAGGTGCTCGCGCGCTCCGAGGCCCACGCCAGGTGCGGCTCCAGCTCGCACTGCGCCTCCTGGATCTTGGCGTGAATCTCGTCCAGCAGCGCCGCGTCGTCCTCGCCGCTCTCCACGAGCTCGGTGAGGAGCGCCGCGTTCATCTTGGCCGTGTGGCACTTTTGCTCCACCAACGCCCGGCGCTCCCCGTCCATGTCGGCCCGACATGAACCATGCGACGAGTGACTGGGCGTGAGCGACGCAGGCACGGCATGGGGTAGCGGCAGGCCAGGCGAGAGCGAGTCGGGCACGTGCACCGTGCGCGGGGGTATAGAGGCAGGGTCCTGCGCGGGCAGGAGTGGCGGGGAGGGCGGGGAAGGGACGACAGGCTCCCCGTACGGGTCGTCGCCCGCCTCCGACGGCGCCCCATCGCAGAAGAGCGGCGCAGAGAGCGGTACGCCGTGCTCAGGACTCGTGCTGGGCCGCGTGCGCGCCCAGAGGCGGGCGACCTTGTGGAGCCGGTCGTTCTGCCGCGAGCGCGAGGCCAGCGCGCCCACGACGAGGAGCGCGTCGGACCGGAGGGCGGGGTATGTGAGGGGATTCGTAAGAATGTCTTCGAGCTGAGCAAGCAGCTGTGTGTTCGTGGCGACCTCGGCAAAGTACCGCCCTGCATGCATCGACCACACGCCCCACGTGCGCACCGCGCGGCACTGCGCGGCCACCATGGGCCCTCTGAGCTCATGCTGTAGCGCACGCAGCGCCGCCTTGCTGTGCGCTGGCGACTGGTTGACGAGCTCGCCCAGCTCGTGCACGCACTCCCAGTCGGCGTCTGTCGGCTCGGCGTGGAAGAACTCGGCCAGGTAGGCGGGCACGGCCTCCTCGCTTGCACATCGCGTCGGAGGGAGCGGCGCGTCGTTCAGCTCGAGCTGGTGCAGGTCAGCGCCGAGGTCGACGGCGGGTATGCGGCGCCGGATCGCAAAGGGCGGCCGGTGCCTGCGAGGCCGACCCACATGCTCGCTTTTTTTGGGGCGCACACCCGGCAAGAGGCTCGGCAGGCCCTCGCCTTTGGCGTCGCGGTGCCATGGCGTGGCAGGTGGCGGGGTGTGGCGTACTTCCGCGTACGATGGGTAGGTGGCATCCTCTCTCTCGCACTCCTCTGCGGCTCCCAAGCCTCGCCCGTCGCTGGCATCGGGCCCCGCGTCGCGCGGCGGCGCTCTGGCGCGCGCCAAGAATCGCCGCATCGCCGGCGGAGGTCGGCCGCGCGAGGGGCGCGCGTGTGCGTTGTGTGAAACACGCTGACTCAGCGTGACACAAGTTCGTGTGGAGGCGGAGAAAGCCAGGAGGGTGTTGCATTTGCCCGATCGCTCGATCCGGCAATCTCCGTTCGTATGGCAGCTGCACAAAATCCTTCCTTGCAGCTAAGATCTGCCGTATAAGCGCCTCGCATTTTTCCCTCGCTAGTGGGGTGTTTGACCGGAAGCGGTGTCAATTCGGCGCTCTGACCCTTTTTGTTGTGTTGCGCGTACGCCCAGTGCATAACCTTGCATAATGAAGAAAAGGGAAATACCAAAGTGGCAATCAGCGCCGTCGTCGCAGATGTAGCTGCCGAGTTGACAGCCGAATTCGGCGTGTCCGTCGACCTTAAGCCATCACCACTTACGGCCTTTTTCAACTAGTCACCACCACCTCTTTCTTCCTGAGAGCGGCTACGTTCTGGCAGCGCCTGAGTTTGCCATGTCTGCGGTGTCTCCTCAGCATCACCGCAACCTGATCGGGAGTCGTATCGCGGACGGTCGTCTGCAGCTGGTCTCGCTCCTGGGACTGGGTGCGTACGGTGTCGTGTACCTGGCGCGCGATGTCTCCAGCATCATGCAGCAACGCACGCAGCGCTCCCCGTTCCTCCAGGGTAACACCAGCGGTCTTTACGCGGTCAAGTGCCTCAACAAGGTCGGCCTCGATAGCCGGCAGCGCGCCTTCCAGCGGCGCGAGATCCTTCTCCACACGATGACATCCAGCCACCCGAACGTGGTCACGCTGCACCGCATCATTGACAACCCCTGGGAGCCCTACGTGTATGTGGTCATGGACTATTGCGCCGACGGCGACCTGTTCACCATGATCACCGAGAAGCAGCGCTACATGCTCCCGCCCGAGCCCTTCGTGCCAGACCCCCGCGCCACCGATGGCCGGCCGCTCCCGCCCGACGAGGCCTATACCCACGCTCGCGCCCAGATGGACCTGATCATCAAGGACGTGTTCGGCCAGATCCTCGACGCCGTCGAGCATTGCCACGGCCTCGGCATCTTTCATCGCGACCTCAAGCCGGAGAATATTCTGTGCACCGCCGAAGGCCGGCGCGTCTCGCTCGCTGACTTTGGTCTCGCGACAGGGGACCGCAGCAGTGCCGACTTTGGGTGCGGCAGCTCGTTCTACATGGGTCCCGAGTGCCAGGGCGGTATCACCCACCGCCTTACCAAGTACAACACGGCGGCCAACGACGTGTGGTCGCTCGGCGTGATCCTCATCAACTTCATCTGCGGGCGCAACCCATGGAAGCAGGCCACGCCCAACGACGAGACGTTCCGCGAGTACCTGCGCGACCCGGACTTTCTCGAGAAAATTTTGCCCATCTCTGACGAGGTGCATGCGGTGCTGAAGCGCATATTTACGCTGCGTCCCGAAGCACGCCCATCCGTCAGCGAGCTGCGCCGCTGGGTCCATGCTCTGCCGCGCCTCCATGCCACGAACCTCGAGATATGGGAGCGCCAGCACCGCGAGCAGCTGGCGGCCGCCGAAGCGAGGGCGGCCGAGCTCGCCGCGGCTCGCGAGGCCGCCCACACGCACGGTCCACCGGTATTCACGCCGGTGCCGCCGCCTGCCTCGCCGACGCTGCTGAACGAAGACTATTCGCGCTTTTCCATGCTCTCACTGCGGTCCGAGAGCGACAGCGCGACAGCGACGCCCGTTCTCTCGCCGCAGCAGCCCTTTCAAGACGAGAGCATCGCGTATGCGCAGGGTCCCGCACCTGTCCCCGTGCATCCCCACCGGCGCCTCGACGCCGACTCGCAGGTGACTCTGTCGACGCTGGACTCGCCCCATTTTTGCGTCGGCCTCTGGGAATCGCTCCCACATGCAGGGCTCATGACCGGAAAGACTGACAGTTTCTCCTCCGGCGGCACTGTGCGGGCGCCCTGTAGGCCGAAAGACGAGCCATCGTGCCTGCGGTGGCCCGACGAATCGGAGAACGCCGATTCAGTCGCGGCCGACGAGCCCCACTTGGCGCTACCGAGCCCCCCCAACCGATCCTTCACACTCGAACCGCCCCCTGTGCCTGTGCGTCGGTCCCACTGCCCTCGCGCCGTGCCCGTGGAAATTGTGCGGCCGGACGCCCTCTTTACGTAATGGATCCATGTATCATAGCGCATGTACTTCTAATCGGATACGGTTCGCATACATGTACGACGAAAAGAGCACATACAGGTACCGGAACCACACGAGCTGCGTCTGGTGCTGGTACATGGCCTGAAGCGACCGCCCGTACTCCCGCAGCGACGAGCGGAACAGGATGTCACGCGCATCCCCCCGCTGCAGCAGACTCGCCAGCACGCCCCAGAACTTGGCACGCCACGACCACGTATGCAGCGTCCACAGCGTGGGGGGCGTCGCCAGCTCGGACTGCACCTGCACGGCCCCATGGAAGAGCGCGCGGTGGTTCGGGTGCAGGGAGACGCCGCCCGCGTCAAACGTGAGGATCGTGTCGATCTGCGTGCTGTTCATGTGCGCGAGCACCGCATCGCGCACCCGCGCCGGCGTCCACACCTGCTTCAGGCCGTCTTGCAGGTGCGGATCGTCCACACACGTTACGCGCTCCGCCGGCACGCCAAGGACGCCGTAGCTGCGCACGAGTTCCTGCGCTCGCACACTTCCGAGCCCGTCCGCGTTCCCGTGCGAGAGGCACAGCGCGGAGAGGGTGACATTGTGCGCCTGCAGCGCATGGATCGTCGGCGCAAAGAACATGCACTCATCGTCGGGGTGTGCAGTGAGGACGAGCACATGTTTCGGGTACGCCGTGACGCGCGTCCCACCCTGATAGGCTCCTGACAAGAGCGACTGCAGGACGTGCGCCAGCACGACGAGCGCCACGGCGAGCCCGCTCCATGCGTACGACGCTCGTCCGCGCATGCTGCGGGAGGTGGTGGAGGCGCTGAGTCAGCGTTGACGGCCTACGCGTCAGCGGCGGCCGGGGCGTGGCAAGCGACGATGGAGACCGCGTACCTGGAGTCCGTGCTGTCCGGTGCGACGGCGACGCCTGCTGAGCTGCGCCCGTACTATGAGTCGTTCGCCGATCTGCACTCTAAGCGGCTGTGGCACCAGCTGACGCAGCAGATCGAGGCGTTCCTGCGGCACCCGGCGTCTCAGCAGCGGCCGCTGCACATTGACCTGTACGAGCACTTTGTCAAGCGCTTCGCGCAGCATGTGAACCACCTCAAGCTTGCGCGCTTTGGCGTGATCGTATCGCGGCAGTACGCGGATGCATCTGAGGCGCTCGCATTCCTGCAGGCGCTCGCGCGCGAGCACGACGTGCCCGAGAAGCAGGACGCCTTCGTGCTGCTGACGATGGAGGCGGCGCACTTCCAGCTCCTCCTCGGGGACCTCGAAAGCACCAAGGCGGCTATGGACCGGTGCTCCAAGATCCTCGACACCTTTGACGCGGTCGAGCCGCAGGTCCACGCCTCGTTCTACCGCGTGTGTGGCGACTACCACAAGGCGCGCGCCGAGTACGCGGACTACTACCGGAACACGCTGCTGTTCCTCGCATGCATCCACGTCGATACGGACATGAGCGCGAGCGAGCGCGTGCAGTGCGCGCATGACCTCGGCATCTCCGCGCTGCTGGGCGATACCATCTACAATATGGGCGAGCTCCTGCTGCACCCGATCCTCGCGGCGCTGCGCGACTCGGAACACGCGTGGCTTTCTGACATGCTCTTCGCGTTCAATGCGGGCGACATCGGCCGCTTTGAGGCGCTGCTCCCCCACGTGCAGCAGACGCCCATCCTCGCGGCGAGCGTCCCGTTCCTGCGCCAGAAGATCTGCCTTATGGCGCTCATGGAGAATGTGTTCCGCCGCCCGACCAACGACCGCACACTCTCGTTCGCGACGATCGCCGCCGAGACGCGCATCCCCGTGGACGAGGTCGAGCACCTCGTGATGAAGGCGCTGTGTCTCCAGCTCCTCCACGGCTCCCTCGACGAGGTGGCGCAGCTCGTGCGCATCACGTGGGTCCAGCCGCGCGTCCTGGACGCGGCGCAGACGCAGGCCCTGTTCGAGCGCCTGGAGCAGTGGAGCGACCGTGTGCAGCAGGTCGCGCAGTTTGTGCAGGCGCAGTCGCCCGAGCTCCTCGCGCCCGCCCGTGGATAGCCCGTAGGTCGCCCGCCGCCACGTGTGGAGGCGTCACGCTCTTCCACCATGCCGAGGGCGCCTGTCCGCATTGCGGCCAAGTACCGCCCGCCGCCGAGCGCGTTTGCGCAGGCCATGTCGGAGTCTGCGCTCGAGGCGCTCATTGACCGCGTGCGCCTCGCCCCCACGTCGCGCCTCGCGTACATGCGCAACTGGGCGGGCGTGTACCACTCGGCGGTCCCTACGAACGACGGGGCCTTTTCGCACATGGACCGCAGCGTATTTATGCCGCGCACGATCGAGCAGGTCGTTGCGATTGTCGAGCTGGCCAAGCGGCGCTCTGTCCCTGTGCGGGCGGTCGGCCGCCTGCACTCGCCGTCGGACCTGCCGTTCTCCCTTGGCTGGACGATCCGCACCGACGAGCTCGACGGCATCGTGCGCATCGACGCGGCGCGCGGCGAGGTGGACGTGATGGCGGGCACGTACATCTCCACCATCAACGATGCGCTCGCGCACCACGAGCCGGCGCTCGGCTTCCCGAACCTCGGCTCCATTAGCGAGCAGACCATCGCGGGGCTCCTGTCCACGGCGTCGCACGGCTCCGGCATCGACTTTCCCGTGCTCTCCGCGCACATCCTCGCGCTGGATATCGTGTGCCCCCTCGCGGACGGCACGCAGGTCGTGCATTGCAGCCGCACCGAGCACGCCGACCTCTTTAATGCGTCGTTGTGTGGCCTCGGCGCCACTGGCGTCATCGTTGCCGTATCGCTGGGCGTCGTGCCCGCATTCCGCCTCCAGCAGGTCACCGAGGACGTGCCGATCGACGTGCTCCTTGGCCCACCGCCCGAACTCCCCGCCTCACTGTCCCCGGACATGCTGGCGATCGAGCCGATCGACACGTTCCTCGCGCACCCCAGCGCCCTCGGCGAGCTCCTGGCGTCCGGCGCGTCCCTGCCCCCCCGCGCATTCCCTCCGGCGGCTCGCTCGGCGGGCCCCGCGCATGTGCATCCGTTCGTGCCGGACGCTGCGACCCCCCCGCTTCCCTCGTACGCCGCACACGACGTGCAAGACCGGATCGACCGCCTCGTGCACAGCGCAGAGCATGTGCGCTTCCTGTGGTCGCCCCATGCGCATATGGTCACGATCGACCGCGCCTCGCGCACCGAGGCACCCGCGGACCCTGTCCGTGTGTGGTCTGACTTGTACGTGCGTGGCGTGCGGCACGTCACGCAGGCGCTGCTGTGGGCGTCGCGCCTTCACACGTCGCTCCCCGCGCCCGTCGCGCGTGCAGCGTACGCCATGTCGCATGCGCGCGCGCCGCGCGCGCCCCGCGACTCGTCCTCCGCGCCGGGCGGCCTCGCGCCGGTGCACAGCCGGTCGGCGATCGAAGTGCGCGTTGCCGACGCGCCCGCCGTGTTCAACTTTGACTGCCTGTTCCCCCAGTACACGGCCGAGTATGCCATTCCGTACGAGTATGCGGGCGCGGCGCTGCTGGCACTGCGCGCGTGGCTGGACCGCGAGCACGCGAATGACCAGGGCGTGCGTGCGCACTTCCCGATCGAAGTGCGCTTCGTCGATGCGGACGGCATCTGGCTAAGCCCCAGCTACGGGCGGCGGACGTGCTACATTGGGCTCGTGCAGTTCCGCCCGTACGGGCTGCCGGTGCGCTACCGGCGCCTGTTTGCGCGTTTCGACGCGCTGATGCGCCAGTTCGATGGGCGCCCGCACTGGGCCAAGACGCACACGTCGTACCGGGCCGAGCTGCTGGCGCGGTACCCCCACATGGCCGACTGGCTCCAGGTGGTCGCACACTACGACCCGCAGCGGGTGCTGGTCAACCCGTATGTGGCGCGGCACCTGCTGGACGAGCATGCGTCGTGCCGGCAGAGCGTCTTCCGGCGAAGCAAGCTCTAGCATGAGCGAGCAGCAAGACATCACTCCCGTAGAGCGTTGCTAGCACATTTGACTATGGCGCTATTACAGCTCGTCGTGCTTCGTGGCGTCCGCACTCGCCGTCGCCGTCGCCGCTGGCGTCGACGTCGCGGACTCTGACACCGACGCCGACGTCTCTGCCGGCGCTGCCACCGTGACGCTCGCCTTGTGCGTGCCCTTCGTGGCAACAAAGTCGATCAGCGACTCGATCGTGCGGTCGCCCTCGTACTTGACAAACTCGCGTGCGCCCGCACCCGCCGGCTTGAGCAGGATCGTCGGGAAGCCCATCAGCGTGATGTCGGCGTTCGGCGGGATGTCGTTCTCCGTGCCGTCCATCTTGGCGATCGTCACAAGCTTCGCCGCGTCCGCGTCGTTGCGGTACAGCTCCGCGAGCTTCTCGTACGTAGGCGCCAGGCGCTTGCAGTGACCGCACCACGGCGCGTACAGCTCCAGCAGCACGTCCTTGGCGTCGTCAAACACCCACTTGTCAAACTCGTCCGTGACGACCGACACGACCGGCGACGTCTGCTCGGGGATCGCGCCGCTCTTGAGGCTAGGCTGCAGCTTGCCATCGACAAACTGAGTCAGGAAGTCGCGCACGCTCGCCGCAAGGTCCTGGCCCAGGTCGCTCAGCGGGTACTTGGCGCCCGACTCCATGTTCTGCACGGCAAACGCGGGCCACGTCTCGCCCGGCAGGTTCAGCGCCTTGGCGTGCGAGCGGAACTTGATCGCATCAATCGACACCATGTTCACCTTGCCACGGAACGCCTTCGCGACGTCCGTCAGCTTCTGGATCTCCGCCTCGCGCGTCGGCGACTCGGGGTCGACAAAGTAGTACGCCAGCGGCAGGCCGCTCATCGCGTACTTCATAAAGTTCTCCGCGCTCACCTCATCGAGCAGAGGCAACGACTCGAGGTCGTAGAACTGCTGCAGCTCGGTGTGCGAGAGCGCACCCGACGCCTGCAGCACGACCTTCGGCTCGTCAAACGCGCGGAACGCCACAGCCGCCGGCATCTTCACGCCAACCTCGACCGCGAGCGCCTCGCTGTGCGACACACCCACCACGAGCGCGTCGCGGTTCGCCTCTGCGAACGCCTTCAGCTCCTTGTTCGACGTCTCATCCTGCTCGTCGCAGAACGCGACCAGCACAAACTTGTCCTTCGACTTGAACTCCTCCAGGTTCTCAGTTGTCACGGGCGACACGGCAGGCAGCTTCTGCTTGGCCATGTAGCTCACAATACCATCCGACTTGCGGGGGCCGCCATACGGTGACGCCTGGCCGTGGCGGAACACCTTGAGCGTAGGGAAGCCCGTCACCTCATTGTCGCTGCACAGGGCCTCCTCCACCGTGCAGTCGACCTTGGCGAGCTTGATGTCGCTCTTGAGCAGCTCCGTGGCGGCCTCCTCGTACTGGGGCGCGAGTGCCTGGCAGTGGCCACACCACGGCGCATAGAACTCCACCAGCGAGAGCGGCTCGTCGGCAACAAACCGGCTGTAGTTCTCCTTGGTGAGCGTCACCACATTCGATGACGTCTCCTCGGTCGCGCTACACACACAGGCCGCGGTCAGCGCCGCGACAGCCCAGGCTGCGAATCCACGCATCGTCGTAGGAAGCACGGCCCCGCTGCGCGCCAGGGTCTCCTTCCACCGTGGCAGCCCTGCACGTGATATGTGTCAGCATGACACACATCGCCGCAGGGGCTGGCGGCGTGGTCCAATGATACGCTTGGCGTTAGCGGACAGCCGGCCGCGCCTCACCGCCCCAGGTGCCCTGCATTGCTGCATCCCCCGCTCGCTGGAAGGAGTCGAACTGTCGCGCGGTGATGCATGTCACGGCGGCCGACTCTCCGCATGGCGCCTTACCTCCCGGTCCGGCCATGGTGCGGTCTGGTAGCATGCCACGACCAAGCCTGTACCAATGCTGCGTCGATCTTGTGCGGCGGCTCAGCTGCGTCCCTGGCTTTTCTGCCGAGTTCTTAGGGCGCGGCGATATCGCCGTGAGCACACAAGAGCCAGCCGCAAGCGCACCAGTGCCACTTAGTGACCCGGTGTCGACGCTGTGGCAGTGTTTTCGCCTCGGTCGCTCGCTCTGTACGCTGTTCAACCTGTACGCGGGGCGGACAGGGCTTGAACCTATTCCCCTCACAGTCGATCCGAAATTGAGCAACGCGAACGCATGCAAGGCGCTCGTCATGCGCTTCGTCATTGCACTTAAGGAACGCATTGGGTGGCCGCCAGACGACACATTCACCGTATCGCAACTCTATTTGAACGATACCAACGGATTTGTGCGCGTGGTGCGCACGGTCAACGAGCTGCTGAACCTCATGGAGTCGGTCGGCCTGCTGGTCCCCGGCACGCCTGTGTCGGATGAGCCGGCGGCCAGCGATACGTCGCCGCGCGACCAGCACGCCATGGTCGCCCAGGAGCTGCTTGAATCGGAGCGCCGCTACGTGCACGATCTGGAGACGCTGCAGGCGTACGTCTCGCTGGTTGTCAGCGCGAAAGTGCTGCCGACCGATATGGTGTACGTCATCTTCGGGAACCTTGACCCCCTCGTCGATATGCAACGGCGCTTCCTGTTGCGCCTCGAGGAGAATGCGCTTAAACCCGTCGACAGCCAGCAGCTCGGGTACATCTTCCACTCGATGGAAGACGAGTTCTCACTGTATGAGCAGTTCTGTGCGAATTATGCACAAGCGCTCCAGACCATTTCGGACGAGAGCAAGGCGCTGCAGCGCATGGCGTCGCTGCCTGGCGCACAAGACGCCTATCTGGAGCCCACGTACGAGCTCCCAACGTACATGATCAAGCCTGTCCAGCGCATCTGTAAATACCCCCTGCTGCTGGAGAAGCTGCTCAAGACGACCGCTGCCGATGCGCCGCAGCAGGACGAGCTGCAGCAGGCCCTGCACACCATACGCCGCATCACCGACAAGGTCAATGAGAAGCGTCGAATCCAGGAGAATATACAGCTCGTCCAGGAGCTCGAGCGCCGTGTCGAGGACTGGAAAGGCCACTCGCTCAAGACGTTCGGCACCCTCTTCCTAAGCGACACGTTCGTGGTCTCCAAGGGCGATTCGGAGCGCGAGTTCCGTGTCTATCTGTTCGAGCGCATCCTCCTCTGCTGCAAGGATCTCGGTGCATCGCTACCCCCCACCACCTCGCCCGCTCTGCCGCCCATCGGCGTCTCGGTTGGCCTGCCGGGACGCTCGCGCTCGAAAAGCGGCTCGCGACTGCGGTCGCGCGCGAACAGCGTATCGGACACAAGCGCCGCCACGCGGCGTGACGCCAATGCTCCCCTCCAGCTCAAGGGCCGCATTTTCTTGAATAACATTGTCGGGATCCAGGTGCTCGAGCGGCCCGCGAGTGGGTCCGACACGCAGGCGGCGCCGTACCCACTCCAGGTGTGGTGGCGCGGCGAGGCGGACGTCGAGTCGTTCTGCCTGCGGTGCAAAAACGATGAACAGCTGCGTCTTTGGCACAGCACGCTCCAAAAACTACTCGATGAGGTACAGGCGCGTCGCGACCTGTTGGCAGCGGCGTCGACGCCGTCGACACCGCTGCCGTCGGCGCCCCTCACGCGCCACCGCGGCGGTTTTCTCCAGGTGGCAACGCCGCTCACAACGCACCCCCCTGAGATCCCAGCACGCCCGGTGCTGCGCCATGCGCTTACGGAGGACACGGCCGTGAACGATTTTCCGTGGCTGCGCAGCGCTGGCGTCAGTCCGGTGGGACAGGGGCCCACGACTGACGAGGTGGCCCCCGACGAGGCAGCGCCTACGTCTACGCCGCCGCCGGAGGAGATGCATCGACCGACGCCGCTGAGCGCGCTGAGCATGACCAGCAGTGCGCCGAGCCACAATGCACGTGTGGCCTGGCGCCAGATGTCGCTGGGGCACATTCACGGAGTGCCGCTCTCGCCGCGCAGCGCCGCCCCTGGCCCGTCGCGCTCGTCGTCGCTCGGTAGCGGATTGCAACCGCCCAGGGCAAATACCGAGGGTGTCGAGCAGGAACTGGCGGCTATGCGCCTCGTCCAGGCACAGCAGCGGCGGCCGAGCGGGCTTGCGCGCACGAGACCTGCGCTGCATCTGGACAGTGCGCTGATGCAACGCACGGCGTCGGACAGCATTGCGATGCGCCCGATGCAGTCGCCTGCGGCCGTGTTCTCGCCCATCACAGCTACGCCGACGTTCCTTCCCGAGGCGGCGAGTATCGCAGGCGTGCCGAACGAGCCGGATTGGAACCCGTACTTTCCTGCTGTGCACACGTCGCAGCGACAGAGCCGCTCGAGCCAGGTCACGGGCGAGTCGTTGGACAGCCCGCTGCCCAGCGCGACGCAGTCGCCGCGGGCGCATCCCCACAACTCCACAGGCTCACTGAACATGCCCAGTGGCGTCCGGCCCTGGTCGGGCTCACACTCGCCGTCGCGGCCGAAGTTCATGCTCGTGCGTGTGCGCCACGGCAACGACTATAAGGAGCTGACCATGGCACCCCGCACTCCCTTCTCTGCGCTTAATACACGTGTTCATGAGAGCGTGTGCCTCTCGTCAGAGGGCGCTACACGCATGTACCATATTGACAGCGACGGTGATCGTGTCATGCTGCTGGACGACGACGATTTGTCCACGGCGATGGAGTATGCACTTCGGCACGACTACGTCCTAGATATCATGATTGAGTAGTCGTTGGATACCTTGCCCTGTGGGCGCTGGAGCTTCTACGGGCGCTTACAAACGGGACGGACCACTGCTGGTTAGTCCTGCCCCCATGCACGCTTACCATACGCATGCAGTATACCTACGCCGAGCCCTCCTTCTTGGCCATGAACGAGATGAGGTCCAGGCAGCGGCGCGAGTAGCCCCACTCGTTGTCGTACCACGACACGAGCTTCACAAAGGTGGGGCTGAGCTGAATGCCGGCCGTAGCATCGAAGATCGAGCTGTGGTTGTCACCGACAAAGTCCTGCGACACCACGGCATCCTCCGTGTAGCCGAGGATACCCTTCAGCTCGTTCTCCGAAGCGCGCTTCACCTCAGCCTTGATCTCGTCGTACGACGCGCCCTTCTCAAGACGCACCGTCAGGTCGACCACCGACACATCAATGGTCGGGATACGGAACGACATACCGGTGAGCTTGCCGTTCAGGCTGGGAATCACCTTGCCGACCGCCTTGGCCGCACCCGTGCTCGACGGGATCACGTTAGCACCCGCGGCACGGCCACCACGCCAGTCCTTCTTCGAGGGACCGTCGACCGTCTTCTGCGTGGCGGTCGTCGCGTGCACAGTCGACATGAGACCCTCGACAATGCCGAACTTGTCGTGGATCACCTTCGCCAGAGGAGCCAGGCAGTTGGTCGTGCAGCTAGCGTTCGACACAATGTTGTGCGAGGGGTCGTACGAGTCCAGGTTCACACCCACCACGTACATAGGCGCATCCGCCGACGGGGCCGAGATGACCACCTTCTTCGCACCGCCCTTCAGGTGCGCCGACGCCTTCTCCGTGGTCGTGAACACACCGGTCGACTCAATGATGTACTGCGCGCCGGCATCCGCCCACTTGATGTTGGCAGGGTCCATCTCAGCAAACACAGTGATAGCCTTGCCGTTCACAACAAGCTTGCCGTCCTTGGCCTCAACCTCACCCGGGAAGCGACCGTGGGTCGAGTCGTACTTGAGCATGTAGACCATGTAGTCCAGGTCAATGAAAGGGTCGTTGATGGCCGCAACGTCCGCCTCACCGTGGAGGACAGCGTTGCGGAACACAATACGGCCAATACGACCAAAACCGTTAATACCAATGTTCACCATATTGAATCTAGGGAAGAAATTCTCGCAAGGGCCCCGGCGTCTTATACTGACGCCCCCCCGGGCTGTCGCTCCCCGCTCGGTCCACTGCCCAATTAGGGCAAGGCCCGGGCCTCTCGAAGTTTCGATCACGTGGATGGTTACTAGACGCTGTCGTGCAGGGACCACCTGTCGTCGGTACTGCAGTCCGACATCTACGGCGCCTGTGACCCCTCTATCGCTTCGTGCGGATGCTGCGCAGCCTCAACAAGTCGCGCTGAGCGCGCGCGCATCGCTGTATCTAGCTCGTCCCGTAACACACCTGCCGCTTCCACACACATATCCACCATGCGTGAAAAACGGTCCATGTGGATGCGCGTATCCAGCTGCATCAGCGGCACTTGGCCCGAGCGGGGTAGAACCGCCACCGTTGCAAACGGAAGACTCGTCTGCTCCTTCCGGTTCAGATCCAGCATCGCCGTCTCGCCGTGCAGCCCACAGGTCATCGCACACACATAATCAGACATGGGTATGCCCGCGTCCATCAGTGCGAGCGTGCACGCATGAATCATGGCCGGTAAGACACCTACAATCAGCCTCCTCGTACATACCGCCGTCCTGTTGCAACACATGCACGACTAGGTCAATCTGCGCACGCGGAAAGAGGTGCGTATGCACCACGGGATCGAATGTCGAGCGGACCGCATTGGCCCATTCCACGAGTTGCCTGTGTGAGATGGGAATACGCACCGGTCGCCTCGCGCACGATACCGCCGCTCCGCTGCACCCCATGGCGCCACAGCTATGTCCACCTGGATTGTCGCACGGTCCTGCCGTACCGTCGGCGCACGCGCTGCCCGACCAGGTTCCATGGGCCCATACACACACGCATACACATGGGTCAGGCCCTGCCGCACCTCCGCAGAGCCGTCGGCACGCGACGTCGCAGACGCCGCCGTCGGGACCAGCGACTCGCCCGTCGCTGTATGAGGCGAGAGCGACAGCTCCATTGATCTGAATTCCAGTGGCTTCCGCCCATCCATGCGGAATCCACCGGCTGTGAGAAGCTCAGTGCGCGACTGGCGTCAGTGTCACACACGCACCATCGTCGCTTAGGTCGCTGGCCTTGGGACGCCTGGCAAATCCTAACGATGCTGACTAATTTTTCGCGTCAAGTCAGGTCGACTCGTTCTGAAGTGCTTCTTCTGTCCACATAGTCTACAGCAAGTCGTACTCTCAACGTTCCTGGTCTAGCAGTGCTGTCCAGTAGCCATCATGCATCTACCCTATTTCCTTTATCAATGATTCCTTTGTCAGAGTCAGCTTTCTGCACGGCACTATCGAAGCTCTCTCTTCCTGTCTCCTTTCAGTCGCTGGAAGTCGATGGCAGATGGATGCAGAGGGTCAATATGTTTTGCCAAAAGTAATAGAGATCGCTGACGGTGACTGTGAGCTGTTGTTCGAGCAGTTCAAACCCACCAATGTTAGCATACATAATATGTTGGTACCAATTTATTCTCTATCACGAAAGTCTAAATAAATAAATAAAAAAATAACGGCCACTACTTAATCAGAGATCCTTTGAGAGGGTTTACTTTGGATATAATGAACATTATACTATCGTTCATTACTCGCGAGATATCCAACTTAAACCTCAATACTTTGGAGATTTCTATGCAATAGTGCATGAAACACCCCAGGCAGGGGGGCCTTGAGGATATTCATTGGAAATAGGCTTCTCGGGCTCTTCGTTGTTACAATTAGTGACAGGCTTCTTCTCAGTAGGCTCAGTCGAGTTAAGACCAGAGAAGTGAGCAGGGTTCATTTGGATAGATTTGTTGTGATGAGGAAAATCATCCGCTAATGTCCTCCATTTTATAGCACAACTGCTCCCTGTTTTATTTTCATGTTTCTTTATCGACTAAGAATACAATGACTACGATAGTTGCTTTGTCTGAAGGTTTGATCAGTAATTTCAAAGAAATTTGGATTCGTCCCTTAAGTGGTAGTCACAAAGCCTCCACTCACCTTGAGACCCCACGTTCTGTTGCGTTTCATATCCAGTTTGTTTCATTTTGTATTTGTGAAACAATGAACGAACGCACTAATGAACACCGGGTAAGCTATGATGCCCATATATCATTTCCGTCAAGTTTCCATCTACTCTAGACAATCTTTGACCTCAATTGTGTATTCTACCGCGCATGTCAGGGTTTGCTACCCCAATCTTCGCTATACTAGCAGTGATCGTATCACTACTCCCGGTCCCGTCTCATTGGAGAGCGCGCAATTTTGTCATACTGGGATTGGTATTTTGGCTAGTTGTTGGAAACCTCAACATTTTCGTAAATCGAATTATATGGATGTCGAATGCCAAAAACTCCGCACCAATTTGGTGTGACCTTTGTAAGTATGCTGATTTGAATAACTTATAAGTCAGCTGTTAAATTAATGAGCATGGCAAGTTTTAGTCTGCCTTGCTCTGCGCTTCTCATCTCTTCAAAATTATATGATATTGCATCATTAAAGTACTCTAAGAGGACGCCTGAAGAAAAGCAGCGCTTATGGATATTGGAGCTATTTTGTATTACGGTTTTACCTGTCTTCTATTCACTTTTAACCCTTGTATCACAGGGACACCGCTTCAATATCGTTTATGGCCGAGGGTGCGAACCAGCTGTGTATTTTTCATCTGTATCAATTGTGATTGACTATGGTATCCCTGTGTCTTTGTGTATCACGTCACTGGTCTATTCTGGTACGTTTGATTCAATTAATTTTAAGTACTTTCTTTGAGACATTTTTTCATCCATAAAAAGGATTTCGACGCAATTCTCTCTAAAAGCGGAAGTGGTATCAGTACGAAGAAGTTTTTGAGGATGATTTCTTTTGCCCTCATTGACATACTAATTAATTTTCCCATCCTTTTAGCAGCATTCGCTCTTGAAGTCTCATACATGAAAATAATACCGTACACCTCCTGGGATTTTGTTCATAAAAGGTTTTCAGACGTATGGATTTATCCACGTACTGCAATCTCAAGCTCACGATTCAAACATTTTCTTACCATGACTTCGTTTGCCACTTGGAGTCAGTGCATGATGGGATTCATTTTCTTTTTCATGTTTGGTTTAAATACTGACATAAAATCAGACTATGTTAAAGCTTTTATGAAGGTCAAAGGAATGTTCCATCTTAAAACACAGAAAGCAACTCGTGAATACAAAGATGATAATATTTGTTCTACCGACGATATAAGTGACGTTTCGAATCACAAGTCAGAAGATTCTAATATTCATCCAGATGGTGTCTCTGTTGAATTTTCCCATGTCGACCTTGAAGCTTCAGGTCATGAGGCGAGTAACTATTCTATCAGTATTCCTTCTAATGATGACACGAAGACTAATCGATTCGCTTGATATTATACCAAGAGGTACTATAAGGTCATACGAAATGATGTAAAGTTTTGCAATATTTTTAAAAGTCATTTCACTATTGGTGTGGATCTTGAGAGTCCTTTAGACTCATTTCAATAGCACGAGCAATGGCCTCTTGCTCGGACATTTCCTCATCGTCATCGCCCTCATTGGCACCTGCGACGGTAGCGCGAGGTTCTTGCTCCGAGTTTTCCTTCATAGCCACGTCTTCCTCAGCGGGAGCATCGCCTCTTGAGAGAGCAAGTGCTTGCTGGAGGAGTGCCTCCTCGCTCTCTGCCTGGCGAGCCATGTCCGTGTCGAGGTTGGCCGTGCCTGTGAGTGGCGGAGCGTCAACGGGGACGAGCGAGCCAGCCGCGCCCTCTGCTGGTTGGCGGTCTTCGGGTGCAAGGGTGTGATCCTCGTTCATGGCCTGCTCGTCGGTCGTGTTGTCTCTGTCCTGCGCAGATCCCTGGGCCGCCTGCTGCCGGGCTTGTTCCTCCTCCATGGAGAGGCGGAGGGCCATCGCGAGCTCCGGGTCGGCGTTGGGATCAACGCCAAATTCAAAGGCCTGGCTGCCGCCGGCGTTCGCGCTGCCCGATGGACCAGCGTCTGCGTCACTGTCCATCACGAGGGGCGAGGAGAGCAGGGTATCCGAGAGAGGGCGCTCATTAGGAGGAACGACGAGGAAGTGGCTGTTATCGTTGCTGCTCACAGTATCGATGAACTTTTCAAGCTTGGCGCGGTTCTCTTCGAACTCGCCAAAGCACACGATGTCGACAGCCACGTTGTTCTTCTTCAGCTTTTTGGCAAGCTGCTCGAGACTTTCTTCTGTGTCAGCCACTGGTGATCCAACAAATGCCACGACGCGCTGGCGCTGGTTCTTGTTCTGTCGGTGCTTGAGTGCGAGCTGCGCGACGTTGATACCAGTCAAAAGGTGGACGGACCCAGCGAGCTTGGAGCTGTGCAGGGCCGCAAACACCTTTCCGATATCCTGTGTGAGCGTGGAAAGTACTTCAGGGCTGGCGTTAGACGGTAGACGTACCTCTTGCCCGCCATCGTCATGACACCGACCATATTCTCGGGGTGCGAGCTGGTCTTGGCATCAAAGAGGACCTGAACGGCATCCGCCTGTGCATCCCAGCGGGTCGGGACGTAATCTCCATTCCTCATCCACTCGGAGTTGTCGAGTCTGCCGTGAGCTAGGTGGTACGTACACCAACATCGTCGCCTCCAGCGGCATGATGGCGATGGTGCGTGCAGCGGAGCGAGCGCTGGCGCGTCGCCGGGTGGCGGACGCACGTGATCTTCGCCGCACCTCGGCGGCGACCGCAGCGCCGATCCTCCAGCGAGCACGATGGCGGCGCGGATCCGCGATGTGTGGGCCGACAATTTTGAGTCGGAGATGAACGCCTTTCGGGAGACGATGGAGTCGTTTCCCTATGTGGCTATGGCAGGTGTTGCGCGCGGCTAACGACAGGACACTGAGTTCCCAGGTATTGTTGCGCGGCCGATTGGCCAGTTCCGTGGCTCGACCGACTACCAGTACCAGCTGCTGCGGTGCAATGTGGACCTGCTGCGCATCATTCAGCTGGGCCTCACACTCTGTGACGAGCACGGCAACCTGCCACCGGACACGTGTACGTGGCAGTTTAATCTGCGCTTTGATGTGGACGAGGACATGTGTGCGCCCGACTCGCTCGAGCTGCTCACGTCGGCGGGCATTGACTTTGCGCGGCACAAGGTGTATGGCATTGACCAGGCGCTATTTGGCGAGGCACTGATCACGTCGGGACTGGTCTTGTACGAGGATGTGCGGTGGATCTCGTTCCACTCGGGGTACGACTTTGGGTACCTGCTGAAGCTTGTGACGTGTGAGCCGCTGCCGGCGACCGAGGCGGCGTTTTTCGAGCTGCTGCACAAGTGGTTCCCATGTATCTACGATATCAAGTTCCTCATGCGCAGCTGCAAGACGCTCAAGGGTGGTCTGCAGGACGTCGCGGACGATCTGCAGGTGAGCCGCGTAGGCCAGCAGCACCAGGCGGGGAGCGACAGTCTGCTGACGGCGTCGACGTTTTTCCGCTTGCGCGAGCGGTACTTTGACGGCTCGATCGATACTGGCAAGCACCTCGGCTGCCTGTATGGCCTGGCGAACACGACGTGCGCGACCATCACCCCCACCGGGCGTGTGGTGTACCAGCCGGCGAGTGTCTCGACGCCGAACCTCTCCCATGCGGGCATCGTGTCGACGCCACTGACGCCGGGCAACAGCGCGCCGCTGACGTCGCCGCTGACGGCGCCTGCGCAGGCCGCGCGCTGAGCGGTCTATTTTGTATTTTACGCATACCTGGACCTGTCTACTCGTAGGCCTCTTCACTCGACTGCCGCACGAGGCGGCGAACCGTTTTTCGGTAGCCAGCAGGGTCCTCGCGCACCTGCTTGGCTGCGTCAATGTTCGCGGGCGAGTCCGTGTTGGGCGTGTCGGAGCTCAGCAGGCTGATGACCGAGAGGAGCTGCGTGAGATGGCGCCACGTACAATGGACTCGACGGTGTGCACAGGGAGCCAGCGCTCGCTGGCGTCCTCGTAGCCAAACTCGTCTCTGCCAGGCGCATGCTGCGGTGAGCGCTGCATCACGTACCAGGATCGAGATGCACAGCGTGCCGTCCGCGTAGACTGGGTGAGACGGAGCGACGTACTGTTGGGGTGCCACATGGGCGTTCTGAACTTCATCGTCGGCGGCAGGAGGGGGTATTCCTGCGTAAGTAGGCCACACGCACATGCGGGAATATGAGCTCCGCCTTCAGGAAGCCGCCCTCGTACAACGTGTCTGGCGTTAGTGGCGCAACGCACCCATCGGGCCAATGATCATGATCTCCCACTCGAACGGATTGCTGTCGTCCTTCAGGCCGGCACTGAATCCATCGACGGGATCTGCGCGTGAGCATGCTCCACGCACTCTTACGCAGCTCCATCAGCTGCTTCTTGAGAAGCAGGGCATTGCCACTCGTCGTCATCACCGTCCAGACGCGCCACCCCTGCTGGAGGCTGGCGTGTACGCCACGTGATTCATGGTCTGTGCAGCGCACGTGTGGTACACCGCACCGAGCATGCCACGACCCCCGCTGGGGCGGATTCTGCGGCGTGGGATCCCGCGGCCCGACACCATGTCCGCGGCGGTATGGGTGGTGTTGTTCTGGGCGCTCTTTGCTGTCGTGTCGCACTACTTCCACGCACCGATCGCGCCGCGCGTCGGTCAGCCAGGGCGCCTCGAGGACATGGACCGGTATGCGCCGCTCGTGCCCCAGGACCTGCCGCTCTACAATGTCACGGTGGCTACATGCGCGCCCCACCGCGGGTGCGCGCTGCCACGGGCGATCGACGATCACGCAGGCCCGTGGATCCGCGTCGACCGCCCCCTCTCCGGGCCGACCGCGCGCAAGCTCGGCATGTGGAATGCCTTTGGACAGCCGTGGTACGGCCGCTTCGTGTTCTACCGCCGCGCGCACCGTCTGAACTCGACGCGCCTCGTCGATGTGCGTGCGGCCACGGCAGAGAAGCGGCCGCTCGGTCCCGGCTGGGAGCGCGTGCGCGAGGCGCTCGTGCCACACCGGGCCCATCACCCCGCCGTGTACCTGTACGTTCGCATGGCGTCTGCCTCGGCGCCCGAAGTTGGTGTCACGGAACTCAGCGTGCACTACGGGCACCACACGCCGCTCCCCGGCTTCGTCTCGGCTGGCACGGTGGTGCCTGCGCACAGGCTGCACTCGCAGAAGGCGAAGGTGACTCTGCTGATGCGGCACGGGCTCGGGCCAGAGGTGCCGCATCCCACGCTGCGCTTCCGCGCGGACGGTACATTCAAGATTCTGCAGATCGCTGACCTGCACTTTAGCGTGCTGGAAGAGCCATGCCGCGATGTGGCCGATCGCAACGCGTGCCAGTCGCACAACCATACCATGGCGCGCATTGAGCAATGGCTCGACGCAGAGCGCCCCGACATGGTCGCATTTACGGGCGACCAGTGGAACGGGCAGGGCACGAGCTGGGACGAGCGCAGCGCGACGCCCCTCTGGGTCGAGCCACTTGTGCGCCGGAAAATCCCGTGGATTCCCGTGTTTGGCAACCACGACTCGGAGAGCGGCTTTTTCTCGCGCACCGAGCAGATGCAGTTCCTGGCACAGCTGCCCTACTCGCTTGCGCAGGTCGGGCCGTCTGCGCTGCATGGCGTAGGGAACTACCAGGTCCCCGTCTATGCGGCCACGAACGACACCGAGGCATGGACGCTGTGGGCGCTCGACTCGGGCGCGAATGCGCCCTCGTCGCTGTGGCGCCCGTGGCAGTCGGCGCTGTACGACTGGATCCGCGAAGACCAGATCGAGTGGCTTGTGCGCGGGATGCGTGCCAAGCCCGTCGCACGCCGCGGCTCCCACGCGTCGCGCCCGCCGGGCATGCTCTTTGTCCACATCCCGCTGCCCGAGGCGTGGGACGCCCCCGACAGGGACGGCGACCACGAGTATATCGTCGGCTCACGGCAGGAGCGCGTCGGGCGCGTTGGCGGCCAGCTCCGCCGCGGCATCTTCGATGCCGTACAGCGTGCACAGGACGCCGAGACGCCCGGCATCCAGGTGTATGTGCATGGGCACATGCACAACAATGGCGACTGCCGCCGCGTGCGCGGCACGTGGATCTGCTTTGGCGGGGGCGCGAGTTATGCAGCGTACGGGCACCTAGGCCTTGCGCGCCGCGTGCGCGTATATGAGATCCGCGATCACGGCGCCTCACTACATACGTGGCAGCGCACCGACGACAACGCGCGCACGGACGTGACGGTGCTCCGCTCCGCTACAGGGTCGCTGCGACCTCCACCGTCGTAAAGCACTGCACGACATCGCCCACCTCCACCTGATCGAACCCGTCGAGGGCCATGCCGCACTCGGTGCCCTTGCGCATCTCTGTGACGTCCTTCTTGACGTGGCGCAGCGTATCGAGGCGCCCGCGGAAGACTTCGCGACGATCCTTGCCCCGCAGGACACGCACCTCATTCGCGCGGCTCACGAGCCCGTTCGTTACGCGGCACCCGGCAATGGTCTTGGACGCGCGCGCGCCCTGCTTGATCTGGAAGAGCTGCGCGACCTGTGCCTCGCCAAGCACGCGCATCTCCTCGCGCGGCGGCAGGAGCTCGGCTACACGGGATGCGACGTGGTCCATGATCTGGTAGATCACGCGGTCGCAGTGCACCGGCACCGGCGGCTGCACACGCGCGGCGAGCGCCTGCACGCTCTTGGGCGCCTGCACGTGGAAGCCGATGATGTGCGCGCCGACGGCATGCGCTGTGTTGACGTCGCTCTCGGTCACGTCGCCGACGCCTTGTGCCACAATGTGCACGCCCGCGAGTGCATTGCCGATGCTGCCGACGGCGCCGGCGAGCGCCTCGACCGTGCCTGAGACGTCGGCCTTGAGAATCAGGCACAGCTTGCGCCGCTCAGGCGCAGGCGCAGAGGCACCGTCGTCCGCACGCAGGCGCTCCTCACGCACGGCCGCCGCCACAGCGTCTGCGTCCAGGGTGCCCTCCTGCTCAGCGCGCTGCAGCATCGTGAGCTGGCGGCGTGTCTTTTGTGCGTCGCGCTCGCGCTGAGCGTCCTCCTCGGCCTTGCGCCGCCGCTCCTGGTCAATCTGCTCGGCGTCCAGCAGGAGCGCCTGCGCCTCCTTCGCGCGCTTGCGGTTCTCAATCGCGCGCTTGCACTGCGCCTCGTCCGCGACGCCCAGCATCTCGTCGCCAGCCTGCGGAAGCTCGCGCCAGCCAGCGACCTGCGCAGCAAAGCCGGGCAGCACCTTCTTTGTGGCGCGCCCGTCGGGCTGGAGCAGCTGGCGCACCTTGGCCCATGTCGTGCCGCAGATCAGCACGTCGCCCGGCTGCAGCGCGCCGCGCTGGACCAGGACGGTGGCCACGTTGCCGCGCCCCTTCTCCACGCGGCTCTCGAGGATGCGTCCCTCGGTGAGCCCCGTCGTCTCGGCCCGCAGGTCGGCCATCTCCGCGAGCACGGCCAGCGTCTCTTCCAGCGTGTCGAGACCGATCTTTTTCTTCGCGCTGATCTCGACGCACGGCACGTCGCCGCCGAGGTCCTCGACCTCGACGCCCTCGGCCATCAGATCGTAGCGCACCTTTTGAGCATCGGCCGTCGGCACATCGACCTTCGTGATGGCCACGACCATCGGCACGGGACGCTCCGCGTCGCGCACGAGCGAGATGACCTCGCGCGTCTGGGGCATCACACTGTCGTCCGCCGCCACAACGAGCACGACCAGGTCCGTGACGGACGTGCCGCGGCTGCGCATCATAGAGAACGCCGCATGCCCCGGCGTATCGACGAACGTCACCGTTTGGATCGCCCCAGGCGCGTGTTTCACGGGCACACTGAACGCACCGATGTGCTGCGTAATGCCACCCGCCTCGCCCTGCGCAACGGACGTAGAGCGCAGCGTATCGAGCAGCGTCGTCTTCCCATGGTCGACATGGCCCATGATCGTCACGACCGGCGGGCGCAAGGGGAGCGAAGCGCGCTCGTCCTCACTTACCTGAGGGCGCGGAAAGATGTCAAATGCGGCCTCCTCGTTGGCGACGGCCACGCGGTTGTACTCGGCCGCCACCAGCGCCGCGTCGTCAAACTTGAGCAGGCGATCCGGCCGCACATCGTCAAAGCCGATCTGCTCCATGCGAAGCTGCAGCTTGCCTGTCTGTGAGCCGATGCAACGTACGCATGTGCACATCGAGCATGCGCGCCAGGTGAAACACGGACAGGACCGGCGGCAGCGCCAGCGGCTGCGTCTTGGGGCGCGGCGGCGCGCGCGGCGCCGGCGCCTTGCGTGGTGGCGCCCTGGCCGCAGGCGCTGCGCGCGCTGGGCGACTGGGCTCGCGCGCCCAGTTCTTCGCGCTAGGGACCGCTCGTGCGGGTGCCGCGCCACCGCCGCTGCGCCGGCCCTGGTTCTTGGCGCCATGCTGCTCCGGCCGCGTGCGTGGTGGCCCCGACGCATAGCGCACCGCTCCATAGCCCCACGTCAGTGCATGCTCGCCAGCAGTGGGCGCGCGGACGGCCGCCCTGGCCGCCGTCGCGCGCGCCGTGGCGCCCCAGCGATGCCACATGCGAGAAGGAAGTCGACCTCCACTGGGTCGTCGAGGGTATAAGCGCTATGGAGAGCTACGCGGCGCGTGCGCTGGCTTCGCGTCTGTGTGAGAGCAGGATACGCACTGGTCGCGGCGGCGCTTGACGTCCCAGTTGTGTACACGCGCCGTATTGACCTCCATCGTGGTGATCTGATCGCGCAGGAAGCCGAGATCGGCGTGCGCCATCTCGAGGTTCTTGCGAGCGGTGGCGAGCTTGTCGGTGAGGAGCTCGATGGCCTCGTCGATATCGTACGAGAGCATGACGTTTGCCTGGGGTGAGCGGGGTATACGCACGCCGAGCCACAGGTGCACCTTGTCGATGGGGTCAAGCGTCGCACGCGCATACAGCGTGTCGTTCAGCTCAAACGTGAGCTCCGTCGGCTCGGGCGCCTCCTTGCGCGACCGGAGGAACTCGACCATCTGCAGGGTCTTGGCGATATCGGGGATCTTTTGCTCGAGGCCCTTGCGCCGCTGCGTCGTGCTCATCTCCATGAACTTGTACTTGGAGAGGGCCTCCTGGAACTTTTGCAGCGTCGGCATCACATCCTGATCGGCGCCACCGATAAACTCAGCTACGTCCGTGACGAAGGGGGCCGCGGGGATGCCCCGCTCCTGCGGCGCGTTGTCCATGGCCGTCGCGAGGCGGTGGGCCCCGGCACGCGCCCCTACCTCCCACGTGGAGTTGACGCATCACGTGCTCAATGCAGTTCTGCAAAGGAAGAGCATGCTGGGCGCCGCCCCTTCGCTATCCCACCCTACCGTTGTTGCCATGTCGACGCAGGACCTCCAGTGGCTTCTTGTGCGCAAGTCGAACAGCTTCCTCGTGAAGCAGAAGGGCCTCGGCCGCGTGTTCTCGCGTGAGCCCGGCAACCTGGCCTCGCTCCACAGCTACAAGGTACGCAGCGCGACGCTGACCGCAGCACTCGGGCATTGTCAACGACAAGGCTATCGGCATCACGCCCGCGGAGGGCCGCGGCGTCATCGTGACGACCCGCAAGCAGAAGGTGTCGCCGCGCACTGTCAAGGGCGCGCGCACGCAGACCACGATGTACGTTGGGCCGACCGTGACTAACCCGCAGCAAGGGTGGTGCGCGCCGTGTCGCTGGTGCCGTCGCGAACATTGCGGCGAAGAACGGCTACCGTGCCGACCTCCGCAAGGGTACGTATGGAGCGCCATGGCGGTGCATCGCGCTAGAACCCCCCTGAGGAACGATGACGGGTCGGGCGTATTTGCGATGCCATAGCACAGGAGGGCCCCCTTCGGGCCTGTCTTGGACACCGCCCATGGCGCTGGCGCCTCCGACAGATGCACTAACAGGCAGACGCTGTGGCCCGCGCTACGGCCATCGTGAACACCCAGGCGCGCAAGCGCCCTGTCCCCAAGGTGCGCGCGCCCCGCGGCGCCAACGCGCGCAAGATGCAGCTCGCCAAGGCGGCGGCCGTGCAGCAGGAGTAAGCTCCCAAAATTCGCTAGTTGTGTACATTGAGTAGCAACCGTATGCAGCCGCTGGCCTGACGCCTGTGGAGGCTGTCCTTGTCGATGCCACCAGCGACGCCGTCCGCGACGCCGTCGGGCATTGTCGCCAAGGATGGCGAGCGAGTCGTCCCTGCCAGCGTGCGTGCCGATGGATCGTACGTAGGGGCCGCTTACGCAGGGTTCGCAAGGAGCGCCGCGTGCGCCCAGGCTATACGCCCCATGAGGATGTGGCGCGGTTCCGCCCATCGCGTGTGCTGCAGGCGGACGGCCAGGGACCTGCGCCCCGCCGCGCGGGTCTCAGCTGGTCCGAGGCGAGGCAGGCACCGCGGCCGCCAGAGGGGGCGGCCAAGCCGTTCTCCGCTCGCGCTCGACGGGACCTCGCGCCCGACCAGGGCCCTGCCACGGCCTCCGCCAAAGAGTCCGCCCAGGCCTCCGCCAAGGAGACCATCCGGCCCCCCGCCAAGAAGCCGCCCGGCAAGGAGCCCGACGCGGCTAACCCCCGAGAAAAGGACCAGGGGCCCACCACGGATACCACACCCGAGTGGCGCAGTGCTGCGCGACCTCGCACGAAGGCAGAGCGGCCTCGCTCGCGGGCCGAGCGGGAGCCCCGGCCCAAGCCGCAGGCGCCGCCTGCCGACGCCGAGTCGACGCTCGATACACTGGGCGAATCCTTATCGGCACTATCTATCAAGGATCGACGGGTATAGGTCTGGTGTTAGTCGTGTTCGCGCAACAAGGCTCAGTTGGTGCTGCGTTAGCCATGAGCACGTACATGCATGTTGTAGCTCGGCTCATCGCGCAGCTCGCCGGCTTCGTCTATGGTAGAGATTCATCCTCGCCAAGTGGGACTGTACTCACATGTGGCTCCACGTCTGGTGTGAGTCTGTTCATGCGGCCACGCGTTGCTCATGGAGAAGATTCGGGCATCGTCGGCGACGTGCGGGCCAGCGCAGGGCGCAGCCGAGTCGCCCCGCCACGGACCCCCGTCGCTACCCGCACGCATGCCTCAAAGAATGGATGTACTGTTCTAATCCTGGACAACGGCATGGCGACAATGCGTACCATCTGGTGTTAGCGTGCTCGGGCCGGCGGGGTGCGTCATTTCGTGGTAAGCTTGGTATGGTTGTCCACAAGGGCAAGCCCATTCGGAAGCAGAACTGAAAAGATCGAATCCTCCGCACCCCTGCGAACGTACCAAGAGGGCGGCGGATACGCCGGGTCCGCCAGCGCAGGATCCAGCAAGGGATCGCGGCGCATCTCCCACACGGCCTCGCTCGAGCGGAAGCCCCGGCGTGCGTGCGCCCGCTCATCCGCACGGCGCTGGAGGTACGCATCGCGCCGGAGCTGCGGCTCGAGCTTCCGCATCGTGAGGCAAAACTTAAAGTCGTTGCTGTAGTTCGCACAGTCGGCCACCGTGCCGTAGCGGTAGGCGTGCCGGAACTGCGAGCCGAGCGCATAGCACGAGAGCCACCGGTCGAACAAGTGCAGGCACGACGGAACGTCTTCCGGCGGGATCGCCGCGGCCTCCAGGGCCAGCTCTTCCTTGCGCAGCAGCTCGAGGTCCGGCCGCGTGGGCGGCGCCGCCGCGCCGCCGGGGGGCCCCGAGCCCGCGAGGCGTGACCAGCTCGCGCCCATCGCCGCAGGCGGCAGAAAGAAGCGGGCGGCCGGCCGAGGGGTAGTAGGAAGGCACGTGATGCTACATAGGGTATAGGCCGGCGCTCAGGCGGCGTCCTCGAGCACGAGGCGGGGCACGACCTGCATGGCCATGAGCTCCTGGAAAAGGAGCTTGGTGGCGTAGGGCACGGTCAGCTGGACCACGTTCTTGGAGCTCTTGCAGTAGCCGCAGTAGCCGTTGTAGCCCAGGAGGCCACAAGTCTCGCACACGTTCACGACGAACGCGTCGCTGCTGACCATCAGGCGCTCGAGGAGCAGCTGTGTCGCGCCGTAGCCGATGAGACAGTCGCGCTCCATCTCGCCGAGCCGCAGACCACCGTCGCGGCTGCGTCCCTCGGTCGGCTGGCGCGTGAGCACGGCACGCGGTCCGCGCGCGCGCGCGTGCATCTTGTCCATGACCATGTGCTTGAGCTTCTGGTAGTAGATCGGGCCAAAGTACACGTACGCCTCGAGCGGTTCACCGGTCGTGCCGCTCGTGAGGTACTCTTTGCCACCGTAGTTGTAGCCGTGCTGCACGAGGATGCGGGCCATATCCTCGACGCGCGAGCCGCCGAAGGCCGTGCCGTACTGCAGCGAGCCATCGATCACACCGGCCTTGCCGGCCAGCAGCTCGATCATCTTGCCGACCGTCATACGCGACGGGAAGCCGTGGGGGTTCATGATGATGTCGGGGTGGATACCGTCGTCGGTGAACGGCAGGTCCTCCTGCGGCACAATCAGACCACACACGCCCTTTTGGCCGTGGCGCGACGAGAACTTGTCGCCCAGCTCTGGCCGCCGCGTCTGGCGGATGAGCGCCTTGACGAGCGTCTGGTCCGAGTCCGTGTCGCTGATAAGCACCTGGTCCACGTAGCCCTCGACGGGCGCCTTGTACGAGAGCGGCGCGCTCTTGTACGATACGGCCGAGTGCAGCGCCGTGCCGGCGCTATTGTCGTTGGCGTTCGTGGGCATCTGCTTGTTGACGAACACGGCGCCAGGCTCCAAGCGCTCGCCCGCGCCCGTGATGCCGTCCGCCTCGAGCGCCTCGTAGCGGCGCAGCGGCTCGCCGTGCTCGTTCAACGGCGCGTCGGCGAGGCGGTCGAACGTGCCATTCGCATACTTCCGCAGCACCGTCGACTGCTTGCGCATCACCTGGCAGCGCCCGAACCCGCGGTCGAGCGAGGCGCGGTTCAGCACGAGCGCGTCTTCAATGTCGTAGCCAGAGTAGCTCATCACGGCGACCATGGCGTTCTGGCCGGCAGGCAGCTTGTCGTACCCAATCAGCTCGATCGCCTTCGTCTTGACGAGCGGCTGCTGCGGGTACACCATCAGGTACAGCAGCGTGTCGATGCGGTTCAGCTGGTTGTAGGCAATCGCGCCGATCGCTTGCTTACCCATCGCACACTGGTACGTGTTGCGCGGCGACTGGTTGTGGTGCGGGTACGGGATCAGGCCAGCGACCGCGCCGAGCAGCGTGAAGCACTCGATCTCGAGGTGCGTCGTCGACGGCTGGATGCTGTGCTCAAACAGCGCAATGTTCGAGTCGTTCTCCTCGTTCACGTCGAGGTACTCGACAAGGCCCTGCCGCAGGAAGTCGTCAAACGCCATCTCGCCCGCCTGCAGCCGCCGGATATGCTCACTCGTGACCTGCGGCCGCCCGTGCTGCACGATGATCATGGGCCGGCAGATGCGCCCGCCGTCCGACGCAATGTGCACGGTCTGGTGGTGCACGTTGGTGTAAATGCCGACAAACTCGGACATGCAGCCAGCGCGCCGCAGGCGGCGGAACTGCGCCACGAAGCGGTGGGGCGTCTGCGTGACGCCCAGCACATGACCGTTCAGGTACACGACGTACGTCGACGGGTGGTACAGCTCCGCGCCGGTGAGCAGGTGGATGTCCTCGAGGCCGAGCGTGTAGCACAGGCGCACGATGGGCGCCTCGTCGACGTCCGTCGTGATGTGCGTCATCAGCGCGAGGTTCTTCACGAGACCACACGCCTCGCCCTCCGGCGTATCCGACGGGCAAAGCATGCCCCACTGGGACGACTGCAGGGCACGTGGGCCGGAGACCTTCCGTGTCTTCTCAAACTGACTGCTGATGCGCGTCATCATGCCGAGCGCACTGATGTAGCTGAGGCGGCTCAGGACGTGGGTGACGCCAGCGCGCTCCATCTTGAAGCGCTTCAGGCTCCAGTTGCCCGTCGAGATCGCACGCACGAAGCCCGCGGTAATGTAGTCGCCGTGGTAGAAAAACTGGTTGTACGCGTCAAACTCGGCGGTGCGGTTCGGCTTCTTGAGCACCTTGTCGATGTTGGTCTTGAGGTCGTGGTTGAATTTCTTGAACAAGTCCTCGAACAGGAGCGCCAGGAGTTGGCCGGCGAGCTCGAGGCGCTTGTTACCGACATAGTCGCGGTCATCGACCTTGCTCTCGTCGACCATGCAGACGAGGACGCGGCGCACCATGGCCGCGATGTACATGGCCTTGTGGCGGAAATCGTCGTTGACGACCGGCACATGCGCCATGATGACCGTCGCGAGGACTTCGAGCGCCTCGTCGCTGGGCGCGCGACGCAGGCCGACGCCGCGGCGCAGGATCTTGACGCGCGCACCGATATAGTCGAGTGCTTGTTTCCGCGTGAACACCTCGAGCTTCGCGGCCCGCTCGAGGTTGATGGCAAAAAGCTCGGCGTACGTCTCGTCCTGCCCGGCGACGAGCTGCAGGATCTCCTTGTCGGACTGGATGCCGAGTGCGCGGAAGACAATCACGATGGGAATGTCCTCGTGCAGCGAGTTGTGCTTGACGTACAGGAGGCCGTGCTTAGTGAGCACGTACGACTTGGACTTGCGCTCGTGCGTCGAACTGGTGACCGACGCCTGCACGAGCCCCTTGCGGCTGTCTGCCTCGACGAGGATACGGTTCTTGGACAGCTGCTCCTGCACGAGGATCACCTTTTCCGTGCCCTTGACGACAAAGTAGCCGCCTGGATCCAGCGGGCACTCGTTCATGCGCGCGAGTGTGGCGTCGTCCTGCCCCGCGAGCCAGCACTTGTTGCTGCGCAGCATGATCGGCAGGCGTCCAATCGGCACGTTCTTCCGGCGCACAATCTTGCCACCGCGCGTGTACTCCATGTCGACGTAGATGAACGCACTGTAGGTAATGTCGCGCAGGCGGCACTCGTGTGGCGTGATGCTGCGGTCGATCGCATCTGGATCCGCACGCTCCGGGTGCCCGACATGGATGTCCGTGTACTTGAGGAAGAACTTGGGGTCAATGTCCGACGTCACGCGCTCGTTCGCGCGCAGGATGTTCTTGAGGTCCACATCGACAAAGTAGTTGAACGAGTCGATGTGCTGCTTGACGAGACCCTTGACTTGCAGGTACGCAGGCAGCAGCAGCCACTTGTCCTCGATGGCCTTCACGGGCGCGGTCAGCGAGGGGTCGGCGCGCGCCGCCTCAGCGAGAACGGCGTCCATCGTGCTGCGTACGCCACCCCCGGCCGCGAGCGAGAGGGGGCGAGGGGGAGAGTCACGTGAGCAACGCCCATCGGGCGCGGCGCCGCCTTGGGCCGCCATGCCTGGCCCCGACGCCGCCCTGGCGAGCGTGCTCGCGTGGTTCGACACACATGGTACGTTGCGTGGCTAACAGGGCCCCGACGAAGCTAGCTGATTCGTGGGACAATGTGGGCCTTCTTGCGCAAGCGCCCGTGCCCCGCAGCGACGGCGGCGTGTTCCTCGCGATTGACCTCTCGCCGGCCGTCGCGGACGAGCTGCTGCAGCGCGGCGACTGCAGCGTGGCCGTGGTGTACCACCCTGTGATCTTCCGGCCGACCAAGTCGATCACGATGGCCGACCCGCTGCAGCGCTCGATCCTGCGGTGCATCGCGGCGGGCATCCACCTGTACTGCCCTCACACGACGCTCGACGCGTGCCGCGGCGGGATCAACGACTGGCTCGTCGCCGGCCTCGCGCACGCGTGGGAGGCGGCGCCGCCGACGCGCGATGCGCTGCTGGAGGCGACGCTCGCATCGCCCGGCCGCGTCGTGTGCCCCAGTGAGCGCGATGCCTCTGTCGGCGTCGGCCGCGCGAGCGCCCTGACGCCGCCGTGCTCGCTCGGCACGCTGGTGCAGCGCGCCAAGGCGCTTCTCCGGGTGCCGCACGTGCAGGTGGCGCTGGCGCCCGGCGTGGCGGCAGACACCCTCGTGCGCTCGATCGCAGTGTGTGCGGGCTCGGGCGGCTCGGTGCTCCGGGCGTGCCTGGACGTGGACGTGTGGGTCACGGGCGAGATGGGGCACCACGAGGTGCTCGCGGCGAATGCGCGCGGCGTGTCTGTGGTCCTTGCGAACCACTCGAACACGGAGCGGCGGTACCTCGCGGATGTGCTGCAGCCGCGCCTCGCGGCCGACTTGCCGATGGATGTGCATGTGTCGCAGGTGGATGCGGATCCGCTGCAGGTTATGTAGCTATGGAGGTGGCAGCGGCGTGGGGCTGCCGTCGCTGAGCAGCACGACCGCGTACTTGCCCGAGATGCGCCAGCCAGGCTCCTCGCGGTCGAGGCGCTCCGAGACCTCGAGCGGCACATCGACGACGACGTCCGACTTGATCGTGCGCAGCGACGCGACGGGCGGCGCGCCGGCGTCCTTCGCGAGCGGGCCGATGGCCACGTCGAACGGCGTCGACGTCGGCGCCTGGCAGTCGTACGTGAGCTTGCGGTGGTTCAGGTCGCCCTTGAAGATCACGAGCTGGCTGTCGCACAGGTGGTGGAAGAGGTCGGGCGACTCGGTGTTGATCTCCCAGAACGTGTAGCCCGTGCACCAGAAGGGGTGCTGCTCGTAGATCCACTTGCCCTCCCGCTCGTACTGCTTCCAGCGCTTGCCGAGCGTGCGCAGACTCTCGACCTCCTGCGGCTGCGCATCGGGGAAGAGCGAGCCGTAGGTCATGGAGTTGAGCAGCCAGCACCAGTCCTTGCGCGTCACGTCCGAGACGAACCACGGGATGCGCTTGCCGTGGAAGTGGATCTCGCGCGCGATGCCCGCCTGGATGAGCCAGTCGGCGTACACGCAGTCGCAGTACAGCTCAAAGCCCGCATTGTCGAGCACAAAGTCGATGCGCCCGTTCTTCATGCGGCTGACGAGGTCCCACAGGCGCCCGAGGTGGTTGCCGAGGATGTTCTTCTCGGTCGACGCGAGGTGCTCGCCGCCCGTCGACTGAATCTTCTTGATGTCCTCCTCGGTCATGTTGATCAGCAGCGAGAGGTCGGTCGCGTTGCCCCACAGGCAGATCTGCGTGAGCTCCATGAACAGCAGCTTGCGCTGCATCTCGCGCGCCTCGTCCGGGAGCGAGCTGTCGATCGCGCTCGGCACGGCAAAGCGCGTCGACAGCTCGAACACGGCGACGTTCGAGCGGCTGAAGGTGTCGCACTTTTGGCGGAAGAAGACGTCGTAGTCGCGCCAGTAGCGCGACGTCGAGAACGACTCGTGCAGGCGGCGGTACTTGTACGCCTCGGCGAAGAGCCACGGCGCATTCATAAAGTCCTTGCCGCGGAAGTACTTCGCGATCGCCTTGTTCCACAGCGGCACGTCGCCCTCGCCGTCGTCGACGATCGGGCGCAGCACCGAGTTGGACTGCAGCTCCTTCATGAGCCCCTGCATGTGCTCGATGCAGCGCAGCAGATCGAGGATCATCTCCTCGTCGTACTGCTCGTTCAGCGTCTTCACCGCGTCCTCAATCGCCTTGCCGAGAATCGTCGGCAGGCGCTTGCCCATCGTCTCGTGCGCAAACGAGTACTCGTGGTACCCACGGTACGCCGGCCACGGCGGGTTGTTCGGGTCGACGCGCGACGCCGCACGGGGGTACTGGTCGTCGGCCTTGAAGTTGTCGTGCTTGGGCGGCAGGTTCCCCAGGTTCAGCAGCGTCTTGCTGGCTGGGCGCGCAGACGCGTGCGAACGGTCAGACATGGTGGCGAAGGCAGACGAAGGGCGCCGCTCCGCCGCCCGCGCTGACTGGCCAAGGCGGCGTCGGGCCGTGCGGTGTCACGTGGTACGAACGGGCTCTCGCCCGGCGCCGCCGGCCGCCTCCGTGGACGCCACGATGACGCTGTACTACTCGATTGTGTTTGCGCTTCTCCTGCTGGAGATGGCCATGTTCATGGTCCTGATTGTACGTGCGCTGTACTCACGCCAGGTGCCGCTGCCCTTCTCCGCGCGGCGCAAGCTCTTCCGCTTCCTCGCGACGAGCCAGATTGTGGCCAAGATCAACTACTGCGTCCGCATCACCTTTATTTTCGTCGCGGTCCTGTTCATCGACGCGTTCCAGCGCATGATGAAGATCAAGGCCGAGTCGGCCGTCACCGAGACGCACCAGGGCTTCCAGGACTTCCGCACCGAGACAAACTACCACGCCAAGAAGTTCTACGCGCAGCGCAACGTGTACCTCACGGGCTTCACGCTCTTCCTGAGCCTCATCCTCGCGCGCACGCACTCGCTCGTGCTCGACCTCATCAACGCCCAGGAGGAGCTCGCGGCCAACACCGACGCGGGCTCGACCGACATGGCGACGATGAAGAAGCAGATGCAGCAGCAGCAGGACGAGTACAACCGCCTCTCGGACGAGCTCGCCAAGGCCCAGTCGGCCGTGTCGGACAAGAAGAGCGATTAGTGTCGATAGCCCATCGTCCCACTCCACTATGGCCGCGGATCGTGCGGCGTGGCGCGCTGAGGTCCGCGCACGCCACGCGCTGACGCCCGACGAGCGGCCTGCACGGCCGTGTACCGCCGCGCGCGCGCACCCGCGCTGGGCGCTCGTCAGCGCGGCGCAGGACGCGCGCGAGGCGCCGTCGGCCCTCGGGCCCAACTACGTACGCAGCGCCCTCTCACGCAGGACGCGGACGAGCAGACGGTGCGCAACGACTACAGCGCATTCTTCGTCGATTCA
This sequence comes from Malassezia sympodialis ATCC 42132, assembly GCF_000349305.1. Taxonomy (NCBI): domain Eukaryota; kingdom Fungi; phylum Basidiomycota; class Malasseziomycetes; order Malasseziales; family Malasseziaceae; genus Malassezia; species Malassezia sympodialis. The sequence continues at coordinate 110,667 of NW_017387810.1, read as the reverse complement.
GGCCTGCAGGTGCCGCCCGGCGCGTGGATCCAAAACCCCGGCGTGCGCGGGCGCTTCGCCGAGTACGTCGCGTGACTGACACAGGCACCCGAAGCTGCGGTACTTGCTGGACCTCAAGGCGCAGCTGGTCAGCGCGGCAGCGATCCCCCCCACGTACCTGCGCGCCGACCTGCGCACATGGCTGCCCGCGCCGACGCCGCCAGACCTCGGCGTGCTCGAGATGCTGCGCTACGACGTGATCTTGGTGGACCCGCCGCTCGCGGCGTATGCGTGGGCCGCGCCGCACGAGGCGCACGCGTGCTGGACGTGGGACGAAATTGCCGCGCTGCCGCTGCCGCAGCTCGCGTCGCGCGACAGCTTTGTCTTTCTGTGGGTCGGGGACGGCGCGCACGACGGCCTCGAGCGCGGGCGCGAGGTGCTGCAGCGCTGGGGCTACCGCCGCTGCGAGGACATTGTGTGGGTGCAGACGACGCCGCAGAGCGCGCGCATCGCGCCGCCCGGGCCACCGCTGCTCGCGCCGAGCGTGCAGCACTGCCTCATGGGCATCCGCGGCACGGTCGTGCGCAGCTCCGACTCGTTCTTCGTGCACTGCAACATCGACACGGACGTGATCCTGTGGCCCGGCGAGCCGACGCGCCCGGGCGGCCCGCCGTCGCCGGTGCCCAAGCCGCCCGAGCTGTACGACATGATCGAGCACTTCTGCCTCGGCACGCGCCGCCTCGAGCTGTTCGGCACGAACCGCAACGTGCGCCGCGGGTGGCTCACGGTCGGCGCGGACGTGGGGGGGCCGGGCGTACCGCCCGGCGCGGTGCCGCTGGATCCCGCGCACTACCTCGCGCAGTTCGTGCTGGATCCGCCGCAGTGCCCGCTGCCGTACCGCCACAACCTCGTGCCGTACTCGCCCCTGTGCGAGAAGCTCCGGCCGCGCACGCCGCCAGGCCGCGGCGCAGCGCCGGACCCACCGCTCCCGCGTCAGCTGCTCGGCCAGGGCGCCGGCGGCCGCGCGACGGTGAGCGTGCCGAGCGGCGACGAGCGGTTTAGTGGCGCGCAGGCCCACGTACGCAAGTACGGCAGCGTGGAGCGCTAGGGTATCTATGTGTGCGAGGGCGACTGGCTCAGCGGCGTGTCGGAGCCGGAGACGAGCAGGTGGCGCCCGGGGCTGAGGCCGAGCACCATGGGCGTGTCGCCGTCGGTGCCCCGCAGCTCCGCGACGAGCGACGGACGCGACGGCAGGCGCCGGCGCTGCATCGCACGGAGCGACGCGCGCGCATGCGGCGTCGGCGCCGGGCCCAGGAGCGTCGTGGCCAGGCGCCGCAGCGAGGCGCGTGCGCGCGGAGGCTCGGCGCCCGAGAGCGACTGCGAGCGGAGGTGGCGCGTGGGCCGCGGCGCGTCGGGCACGGCGACCGGCTCGCTGCGGGCAGGCGGCGCGTCGGCGTGCACGACAATCGCCGGCGGGGCCGGGCTGGGCGCGGGCGCGTCGTCGGAGGCCAAGTCGCACGTCAGCACGAATACCCCGAGGAACGTGCATGCACAGCCGCCGACGAAGGCGGCGCAGCGCGTCCAGGAGAGGGCGGCCAGGTCGCGGTACAGGATGCTGGAGCCGACAATGGTCGACACGGTAAAGAGGACGAATTGCGTAGGGATCACATGGCGTGAGTCAAAGCGTTGGAGCGCGCGGTTCAGGTACACGAGCTGCAGCAGCGCCGTCGACACGAGCACGGCGAGGAGCAGGTAGAAGAGCGGCGTGCGCAGGAGCGGCGCGCTGGGCGCGTGCACCAGAAGCGACGAGACGCCCTTGGTCGCCAGCACGGTAAAGCCGCCAAACACGCCGCACACGCCGATGTGTGCGAGCAGCGAGCGGTGGCCGAGGGGGGAGTGGCATACGAGCACGAGCACGAGGCCGAGGACGAGCGCTGCGCCGGCATACACCACGAACGTCGGGCGGAGGAGCGCGGCCCACAGCGCGCGCGGCCCGAGCGGCTCGGCGTGCGAGGGGCCCACGCTGCTGACGACTGCCACGGCGCCGACGACCGCGAGGGCGAGGCCCACGAGGTCGAGCGCGATCAGCGGCTCGTGCAAGAGCGTGGGCGCGATGACCACATTTGAGAGGAGAGATACCGCGCCAAGCGGCGATACGAGCGATGCAGGCGCGAAGCCGTAGGCTGCGTTAGTGCGGCGGCGTACCGAGAAAGTTGCCCGTCTCGCCGAGCGCCATGAGCGTGAACCCGAGCCACCAGAGCCGGCTGCGCAGGTACGACGGGCGGGCGCTGCGCGCGAGCGGCGTGTGCTCGGACGGCTCCGACGGCGTGGCCGCGCCGAGGCGCATGTGCGCGAGCTTCTGGCAGTTGAGTGCTAGCGAAATGAGCACATTGCTCGCCAGGGTAATGGCAATGCCGATCCACCACTGCGGCGCGCCCAGCATGGCGCCACAGCACTCGGGCCGTCGCACGCGGCGGCCCCCGCCGGTGTGGGGTGGCGCATCGGGCATCGATCGGGCACTACGGAGCTAGAAGTTGATCGGCTTGTCGTAGCTGGCCAGCGCGGCCTCCTTGAACGCCTCCGAGAGCGTCGGGTGCGCGTGGCAGGTGCGGCCCACGTCCTCGGCGCTCGCCGAGTACTCCATGGCCAGGCACGCCTCGGCGATCATCTCGCCGGCGTTCGGGCCCATGATGTGGACGCCCAGGATGCGGTCCGACTCCTTCTCGACGATGAACTTGACGAAGCCCTCGGGCTCGTCGTTCGTCTTGGCGCGCGAGTTCGCCATGAAGGGGAACTTGCCGATCTTGTACTCGACGCCCTCCTCCTTCAGCTGCTCCTCGTTCTTGCCGACCCATGCGACCTCCGGGTACGTGTACACGACCGAGGGAATCACGTCATAGTTGACGTGGCCGTAGCCCGTCTTGATCATCTCGACGGCGGCGATGCCCTCCTCCTCAGCCTTGTGCGCAAGCATGGGGCCGAACGTGGCGTCGCCAATGCACTTGACGCCCTTGCACGTCGTGTTGTACTCGTCGTCCACGACGACGCGGCCCTTGTTGTCGAGCTCCACGCCGATGGCCTCGAGGTTCAGGCCCTTCGTCACGGGGCGGCGGCCGATCGACACGAGCACGACGTCGGCCTCGAGCTCGAGGCCCTTGCCGTCGCTCTTGCCCTCCGCCTTGAGCGTGACCGAGTCGCCGTGGCGTTCCACGCTCGACACCTTGGTGCCCAGCTGGAACTTGAGGCCCTGCTTCTCGAGCGTCTTCTTGAACGCCTTGCCCACCTCGCCGTCGACGCCAGGGCCGCCGATCGCGTCCTGGAACTCGACCACCGTCACCTCCGCGCCGAGACGGCTCCAGACGCTGCCCATCTCGAGACCAATCACACCACCGCCGATGACAATCATCTTCTTCGGCACCTCCTTGAGCGACAGTGCTCCCGTCGAGCTGACGATGCGCTCCTCATCGATCTCGACTCCCGGGAACGGTGTCACCTCCGAGCCGGTCGCAATGATGATGTTCTTGCCCTCAATCTGCGTCTTGCCACCGTCCAGGAGCTCCACGTCCACGGTCGTCGGCGAGGCAAAGCTGCCCATACCCTTGACATAGTCGACCTTGTTCTTCTTCAGCAGGCCCTCGACGCCCTTGGTGAGCGCCGTGACAGCCTTGTCCTTCGCCTTGAGCATCGTAGGCAGGTTCAGCGACACGTCCTTCACCTCAATACCACGCTTCTTCAGGTCGTGCAGCGTGTCGTGGTACTTGTGCGAGTTGTTCAGCATCGCCTTCGACGGGATACAGCCAACGTTTAGGCACGTACCACCCAGCGAGCCGCGCTTCTCAATGCACGCCGTGCGCAGGCCCAGCTGGCCCGCCTTGATCGCAGCCACATAGCCACCCGGGCCACCGCCAATGACCACCACGTCGTACGGCTCCGAGCTCGAGGCAAGGCCACGCGCCATCGAAGGCACCACGCGTGGCAGCGTCATGGGCTGCGCAGCCCGAAAGGTCACAGCGCTGCGGCGAGAAAGCAGTGCACTCAACATTTCCGTCTCACTGGTCGATCGGGAGGCGCGGCCGGCGTGCGCCGCGGCCGCCTGCCTCGTCTTATTTCCTATACAGCCTCGGGCCCCGCGCCGAAGCGCTGGCCAGGCGCTACGAGCGGTCGACCACGCTGATCGAGAAGAAGCGCGGCTTTTTCTCGTCGCCCTGGTCGCCCCCCTGCAGACGCGGCTCGCGCGGCGCCGCGCTGGGCCGGTGGTTTCGCTCAGGATACTTGTCTTCGAGCCAGTCCGCCACGTAGAGGCCCGTCAGCGAGAAGCCCAGCGCCACGAGGCCCATAACGATGCGCGTGCGCGGCGAAAGAGCTCCTGTCAGGTCTTCTTACGTACCCATCCAGCTCTCATAGAAGGACTTGTTCGACCGCTTCTCCGACCAGGTATCCACGCGCCGCGCAAAGTCTTTGAGGCGCTCGCGCGGCTCGTCCGTGTGCGCCGTGTCTGCGAGACGCTGCATGCGCTGCTTACGCGGGACAGGCTGCGTCGTACGCTCCTGGCCCGCGCGCGACGCCTGCCACAGGACGCCACGAATCCACATGGTCAGCAACCAGCGACGAGCTGCGACGCCGCTGCCAGCGCGCACCTCCACTCCGCCCGGCCACCCGGCCAAGGGCGCCCAGCCCAGCACACGCGCGCTGCACACAGCGTGCCAGGGAGATCGGATGCGCAAGTAGCCTAGATAGAGATCCTTGCCGCTGCCCTAGATGCCACCTCTCCCTCTGGCGCGGCAAACGACGTCCGCCCCACAGCGCCGCGCGTCCGCCCGGCGGGGTACAGGAAATATGCACGGAACGGAAGCCCCTCGTGACGGGCACGTCAGCCACCAGGTCCTTCGCATCGTCGCACCGCGTGCATCTGTGGCTCGTGGGCGACTTGCATTGACAATGGCTGTCGGTAATCCAGATAGCTGGATTGCGCAGCTGCGCGAATGCAAGTACCTTCCCGAAGAAGACATGATGGTGCTGTGCGAGCAGGTCCGACAGATCATGTTGGAAGAAAGCAATATCCAGCCCGTGTCGAGTCCTGTTACTGTGTGTGGTGACATCCACGGTCAGTTTTGGGACCTTCTGGAGCTGTTCCGCGTCGGAGGCGACCTGCCCGACACGAGCTATATTTTCATGGGCGACTTTGTCGATCGTGGTTTCTTCAGCCTCGAGACGCTTTCGTACCTCCTGGCACTCAAAGCGCGCTACCCCAACCGCATCACCCTACTCCGTGGCAACCACGAGAGCCGACAGATCACTCAGGTCTATGGATTCTATGGTGCGTGCCCCTCGCTGACCCCAGATGAGTGCATGCAAAAGTACGGCAGCGCCAGTGTATGGAAGAGCTGCTGCCAGGTGTTTGACTATCTGAACCTGGCCGCTATCATTGATGGCCGCGTGCTGTGCGTGCATGGCGGCCTGAGCCCCGAGTTGCGCTCGCTCGATCAGATCCGCACCATTATGCGGCTGCAGGAAGTGCCCCACGAGGGTCCGTTCTGTGACCTCATGTGGTCGGATCCGGAGGACATTGAGACATGGAGCGTGAGCCCGCGCGGCGCCGGCTGGCTCTTTGGCCGTCTCGTGACCAAGGAGTTCAATCACCTGAATGGGCTCGAGCTGATCGCGCGTGCGCATCAGCTGGTGCAGGAGGGCTACAAGCTCATGCACGATAACAACATCGTCACAGTGTGGTCCGCCCCCAACTACTGCTACCGCTGTGGCAATGTCGCGTCTGTGTTTGAAGTGAACGACTTGGTTTCGCCCGACAGCATCGAGAAAGAGGCCGAGCGCGCGCAGTCTCACGCCGACGAGTCGCGGTTCAACGAGACGCACTTTAAAATCTTTGATGCTGTGCCTGACCAGGAGCACCTGCATCCCACACGCAATACCGCCTCACAGTACTTTTTGTGACACCGTTGGAGTGCATGTAGTCATGTATTTTATCTCCAGTATGCCAAGGTTGGCCTATCGCACTACAGGCCCGAGTGCGTCGGGCCGCGGCCCTCGTCACGGGTAGCATAGAACTTCTCCAGGAAGGTCTTGGGCTTGGCTGAGGTGTTAGCGCGTCAGTCAACGTACCCGGCGCCTCCTCCTCGGCAAACCACTTCATAACGTGCGGCGTCTGCTTCCACGCATTCACAGTCTCCTGGTACTCCTGGTAGCCCTTGTGGAGCATCACATCCAGGATCGCAACGTCGGTGATGTGGCGGTTGCGCTCAAACATGGTGCGGATCTTGGCACGCAGCAGGGCCGGCGGCACATCCAGCGGGTACAGCGCGCAAATCTCGGGAACCTGCCATAAGCTTCCTCTCATACTTACAGCACGGTAGCAGCTGCGGTACAGAGAGCGAGCACGGCTCTGTGCATGCGCAAGCGAATGCGACACCTGCGCAGCCTTGGCCAAGCGAGCGGGAATCGTCGTCATGGCTCGTTGCTATGGCTGCCGTGCAGGCTCGCCACGGCTTCCCTCCCCCGCTGCCCACGTGGTCGTCACGTGGATAGGGCAGGCAGCCGACCACCGTGCACGCACGAAGGGCGTCCATATACCACGCAGATGTCGTACGGCCCTCGCTCGAGCTCGCGCACGACGCTCTATGTCACGGGCTTTCCGCCGGACATGGAGGCATGGGATCTTGCCTACGATTTTGAAAAGTACGTCAGCCTCTGTCTCATGAATAGGATCGGCCCGCTAGTCCGATGCGACATCCCACCGCAGAAAACGCCACATTCGAAGCTCTATGCCTTTGTCGAGTATGACGACCCACGCGATGCCGAGGTACGCCCCGTAGCTGTTGACTGACGTCAGGACGCCTACCATGACCTTCATGGGATGCCGATCGGGCGGTACAGACTCCACGTGGACTTTGCCAAGGTACGCGTGGACGCGCTGACCCCAGCTATCAAGCAAGCCAAGGCATCAAGGCCCGCCGCCACCCAGGTCTGCGTCGCCGCAGCGACGTCGCCGCGACTATGATGACAGGGAGCGTGCGCCGCCGCCGCGCCGCGCAGACGAAACTCGTCCGGGATACGACGACGCACGGGACTCAGGCCCGCCCCCCAGGTCGCCGGGTAGCGCCCGAGACTACCGCGAACCGCGGGATTGGTCGCCTCCACGCAAGCGCGATGATGATGAAGCGTAGTATAGTAGGGGAGCAACAGCCCTTTGCTTATGAAGAACATTATCTAGAAGACACCAACTCCGTTTCGCCCATCTTGGTCAACTTGCCGTCCAGGTCACCTTGGCGATACATGCTCACCATACGCGCAATTAGGTCACTCGTGCTTACACCCTCGGTGCGGCGCGTAGGGAGGAACTTGCCAGCGGTCTTGAGCCAATCGTACACATCGTCGCTGGCGGCGCCCGATGAGGCCATGGCGTAAGGAAGCTCGTCGTGGGCGACATAATCGATTTGGAGCTGGTCGATCATGCCCTGGTTAATGACCCAGGGAGCATCCTCTAGAACCTCATCCACCCAGCGGCAGTTCCGCACTGCCTCGTAGCGCTCCTTCGAGTGCATAAGGGGACGGTTCTTGTGCTCGGCGCAAAGATCCGAAGATACCACACCGACAATCAGGTGCACAGAGGGGAACGAGAGCTTGGCCTGCCGGAGTTGGAGTGCATGACTCCCTCGTTAGCGATAGAGAACATACGCATAATGAAAGAGGTCATAGACCCCATCCGCATAAATACGAATGGGCCGACCCGTCGGCGGGGGATTAATGCGGTAAGGACGCGCAGGATCAGGCTCGTATATCGCTGAATGGACCCAAGCCCGTATAGACTCACAAGATGGGATAGGAGCGAGAGCCGTCTCCGCGGGAGTGGGCTGGCCCATCAGCGCATGGAAAGAGACGGACGCTGCCTCTTTCGGTGCCGTGTCTTCCGGCGAGGCGCCCGCCCGAACGGTCCGTGCCCGCGACACGGGCGCAGGAAAGTCCATAGCGTCCAGGCAGACCACGCCCCGGCGCACGACGCAGCCGTCCCTAGGCGGCTGCGCACGTGGATCCACGTGCGGTCAGACCACCCCGCGAGGCACCCTCCATCTCACGTGATACGAACACCGCGAACGAGGCGGTGTTGGTGCACAGAGAAGGATCGTCACTCCAGGTGGATGCTGTGAACAGAGGGCGCCTTTAATAGCAATGCCACCTGTCTTTGGTCCTGCACCTCAGTGTCCACGCTGTCATGACCGGGTTTATGCGGCCGAGCAAGTTTTGGGACCTCGGTCTGTCAAGTACCACCGACGCTGCTTGAAATGTGTGGTGTGCAACCGATTGCTGGACAGCGTGACTCTGCTGGAACACGACGGCGAACCCATTTGCCACAATTGCCACAAAATCCATCTAGGTCAGGGCAAAGACAAATTCGGAACAGCTGTGCCTCTGCGGCCTTCGATCCAGCCCGCACGACAAGCCAGCCATCACCGCTCCGCCTCCCTTGTGCATCCGCCAGTCACACCAGAATCTGCTTCTCTATCTAATCCAAAGATGTCATCAGCAACATCGCTGCCGTCCATTTCGCAGCCAAGGCACCGACCGTTGCCCATGGCACCATCGGGAAGCGCGGAGCCTATGCCGTTGCCCGAGTCTCTGCTGTCTCATGCGACCAGCTCATCGTCTCCACTAGAGGGAGAGAAGCATGCCTCTGCATCGTCCCTGCATACACAAGCGCCGCTCATGTTGGGTGGGACGCCTCTGTGTGCACGTTGCCGGCGCCCAGTGTGTGCGTACGACTTGATGCTGACCTCAGACTTTGCCGAGCAGAAGCAAGCTGCCGGGCGCAAGTGGCACAGGGCCTGTCTCCGTTGTGATGGGTGTCGCGCCACGCTGGATACCAACCGCGTAGAGGAGGGGCCTGCAGATCAGACGACAGAGGATCATCCGAATATTTGGTGTCATATGTGCTACTCCAAAGTGTGTATCGTTCACTCACACCAGAATTTTGGACCAAAGGGTATCGGGGTGGCAGGCATGTCGTACCCTTCTCGGACCGTCCGATAAGGAGCAGCGCCCTGTGACATACCCGCCTTTTTATCTCAGGACCACACCAAGTAGACTAGGTCGCCTATGTATCCAGCTCCATACCCATTCTATGTATCTATGTTAATCTGATGGCATCTTCTAGAATCCCGAAACGCTGTCTGCACGCCAAGACTGGCATCGGTTCCTCGCACCGTATTTCCACGTAGTTCCGCGGATATGAGTGCAGCACGTGAATACTCGACGTGGTGTATTGTGTGGAGGAAAGTAGCCGGCGATGGCCCCTACGTCCAGTAAAAAGCCCACGCCACTGGCCAAGTAATTGTGCGACCTCCCACGTTGACACGAAAATCGCTGCTGTATCCCCTTGTCATTCATCAATTTGACATAACCTAATGTCGCCCTGGCAGGAACTATTCCAGGCCATTAGTATGCGCGAGCCTAGCTCGACGATGCCTGGGGGTCTTGCACTGGATGATGCTTCATCACGCCATTCTGGTCCGCCAGACCAGTTGGCCGCCCCTAGCGTGGGTCACTCAGCGTCAGTCTCCTCTTCAGCGGAGGAGATCGCTGTCGCAGAAGAACAAGCCCCCAAGGCTGTTCCTATTTCTACGTCGAAGACGGCAAAGCCGAGCACAGAGGTCTTGGTAATCGTGCAGCCCAATCCCAAGATGCAACAGCACCATCCCTTCAACTTACAAGTGCAGCTTGTGAGTCCCAAGCAGCCAGGTGAGCGTGGTGACGATTCCAACCCTCAGAGTGACGCAGAGCACTCTGACGGCTCTCACGCCGCGTCCAATTCGAGTGGGAGGACGCTGGGCGGTTTCGTTGCGCGCTCCTCGTCGCAGCGGTCGTTTAAGAGTCATCATTCGGGCTCTGAATCTTCCGTGGCCTCGATGAATGCGCGGCGGACAATTGCACTGTACAATTTGGACTATCACCAAATCCGTCCCAAGCTTGTCTTGGACGCCGGGACAGATCAGTTGGTGGCCAAGTTTGTGCGGCGCACGGTGGAGATGCCTGACTTTGCTATTCTGCAGCCACGGGAGATTCGGGTAAACCTCTCGGCTACAGGCTATGGTGCGGAGACACTGGAACCTGAGTCGAACACTGTGGATCACGCACACGATCACGGCATGGATGATGACGCTGTTTCTAGCCGATCCAGGAAAGGTTTTATGGGTAAGATCAAGCGCCTGGGCGTGCATCTGCGTCCACGGAGTAACAGCCCTCATGTGCGGTCCTCCCATGATCCCTATGATTTGACGCCCACGACGTCATATCAGGATGAAACGAATGAGTGGGGCCTTTGGAACTCTCGGTCTGTGAGCTCAGCCTATATACCCCATGCAACGCCACGGACAACGCATGGACATGACAGGATCACTACGTCCTATGTGTGGGAAATTAAGCAATTTTTGCGTGGCTCATTTGTTCCTGATCCAGCGTCGCAATATGAGAGTGAACTTACCAAAGAGATCCAGCCCAACAGTCCCGAGGCTCATGCGTTACATCATGCAACGTCGCGTGCCATCTTGACGCGTATTCTGGAGCATTTTGGCACAATGGATCACAGTACGGCAACATCCACTGTATGTGAGCCCCCAAAAATCTCTATCTGGTTTGAGTGGGTTCGCGAGTGGAATGGCGGCCTGGACAACCCGATGAATTTGTACGACCCTGCGGTTCATGGTAGCTTGGAGTCGACGCCCTCCCACTCGAGGGGATCGACAGACATGCGAATGACGCCTACGGATACTCCCCATTTGAGTGAAACGGAGGGAGACGCCGCTCATGGCTTCGGTATACGATGTCCTAGTCAGCGGAGGCGCGGTACGTCGTCGCCAACTCGGAATGTCGTGCCCGGGTCGGAGCAGGAGAGTCTGGAGCTGCGGCCTTGGACGTGCTCGATTGTCCTGAACGGAAGCACTCGTATACCTATTGGGCGCCTTGTGCCGGCGCCTCAACACCCGCTCGTGGTGTGCGAGTTGCTGCTGCCTTTGCCGCTGCCGGATCTGCGCTACAGCGCCCTGGGCGCAGATGGCGGTGGTTTTTCGCGAGAGGAACTACGCGATATTGTGTCTGTGACGGCTGTGCATCTCGTCATCCGAGAATCAATGGTGATTCATGCGAATGTGGGATACCACAAGTAGACAGGTCGTCCGAGAGGATAGTGGGTCACAATGAAGGAATTTGATTAGTCAGCTGTGATCGACGCGCGGCGTGGTGAGACGGCTACGCTCGTTCATCGACGCTTCCTGCTCCCTGATGACTGCGAGTGCGGGTGGCGTGCAAGAGCCGCAGGTGGTGCCTGCTGTTTCTTCTAAAGTTGCATCAAACCATGAAACGGCGTCTAGCAATACGAAGATGCAGTACTTAGCGCTACTCCGCCACAACCTCGCGCTCCTTCAGCGCAGTGTCCTTCATGTGGAGCAGCGCTATGCGGCACGAGTGCTGCGCTCACTGCCCTATGTGCGGCGGCAGTTGCAAGAGAAGGCCGATGTGTTGGCCCTCGTCATTGAAGAGAATTTGAAAGAAGCAGGTACGTCATTCCGATGGCTCACAGTGTCAGATTCGGTGCGTCGCACGCTCCTTGCACAGCTTCCCAGCCCGTACCAGCCCGAGGAACCCGGTCAGAACACCGAGGGTGCCGTGGCTATGGAGGAGGACAAGCCTTCCAACGAGGAGGCCCCGAGCGACGAGACGGTAGCGCCGCCCAAAACGGGCGGTGCGCGGGCCGAGGCGTTGCCCGAGTGCGTGGCCTACCTGCGGCTGCTTGTCGTGGTGTACCTGCTGGACCAGCCCGAGAAGCGTGCACAGTCGATGGAGCTGTGTGCGGAGGCCCTCGACGATGTGGTGAAGCAGAATCGCCGTTCGCTGGACCTGCTGGGCGCCAAGCTGATCTTCTTCCTCGCGCGCTGCTATGAACTGGGTCCGCAGAGTCTGTCGGCCCTGCGCGACAAGTTGCTCGCCCTGCAGCGCACGTCATCCCTGCGACACGATGCTGAGACAAATGCGACTGTGCAAAATGTGCTCCTGCGCATGTATATCGTCGAGGGCAACCTGTATGACCAGGCCGACAAGCTCGTGGCACGCGCGACGTTCCCGCGGGGCAAGGCCTCGAACCCGCAGGTGGCGCGCTACGACTACTACGTCGGCCGGATCCGTGCTGTGCAGCTGAACTACTCGGACGCTCATACATGTCTGCAGCAAGCGATCCGCCGCGCACCACAGCAGGGGCTCCTGGCGCAGCGCACGCCCGGCTTGGAGAACGCGCAGGTGACCAAGCCGCTGGCCTCTGGCTTCCTGCAGACGGCGCACAAACTGCTGATCATTGTCGAGCTGCTGATGGGCGACCTGCCAGAGCGCTCTCTCTTCCGTATCCCAATGCTGCGCCACGCGCTCGCGTCGTACCTGCCAATTGTGCAGGCGGTGCGTGTGGGTGACCTGTCTCTCTTCCAAGCGACGCTGCAGCAGCACGAGGCCCTGTTCCTGCGAGACAAGACGTACTCGCTGATTCTGCGTCTGCGTCACAATGTGATCAAGACGGGTATTCGCCGCATCTCGCTCGCATATTCGCGCATTTCTTTGGCTGACATCACGCGCAAGTTGCACCTGGACTCGGAGGAAGACGCCGAGTACGTGATTGCCAAGGCCATCCGCGACGGCGTCATTGATGCGCGCGTCGAGCATGACAGTGCCACTATGGTCTCAAATGAGGCTGTGGACATCTACGCCACGAACGAGCCGCAGGCGCAGCTGCAGCAGCGCATCGACTTTTGCCTGCAGCTGCACAACGACAGCGTCAAGGTACGCAGCATTGACTCACACCAGGCCATGCGCTACTCACTCGACAGCCACCGAGCCGAGCTCGCGTCTGCCACAGCAGCCCACGAGCGTGAGCGCGAACTCGCCAACGAGATCGCCGACGGCGACATGGACGAGTCCGACGAGGACTGGCCATAGACCTCGTAGCTGCGCCACACGCTCACGTGCCTCTACTTCTCGACGAGACGCTCCCTCCACCCCTGGCGCGATGGCTCCGTCGGCTGCGCCTGTGACGCCTACGAGTGCGTCGCCGTCGCCGCCTGGCGCAGCTGGTGGCATGGAGAGGCATGGACCCGTCGGATCAGAGCCGATTCGCGTCGAAGAGATCGTACGGCGGGACCTCGAGACGCGGACGCTCGCAGTCGTCGATGCTCTGTACGACCTTGCTGCGCGCGCCGCCGATGGGCAGCCCAGCTCCGTTTTAGGCGTTGGAGAGAGCGTGTACGTCATGCCCACTTATCCCAGGAATCACGTCGTTCGCCGCCTAGCCGACATCGATGCTATGCGTGGCCACATCCACGCGCGTATTCCCAAGGACGTGCTGGAGTATGTTGGATCGCCTGACGCAGCCTCGTCGACGCGGGACGCAACCCCGACAGCCATACGCGCTCGCTCATGAACCGATTGGCGAGCGAGAACCAATACTCGCTCGGGCAGCACGAGGCAATCCAGGTACGCGCCACGACTAACGCAGGCATTTCGCGACAAGTTGGGGCAGGCACTCGCCGAGCAATTCCCCGCGCTGCAACCGAGCTTGACCGGGCCGGAGGCGCGCCACTCGCCGCCCTAGATCATCGGACTGGGTATAGTACTACTATGCATCACTATCGTCGTCATCCTGTGCCTTTTGCTGTGCCACAGCCTCGGCGACCTGCTCGGCACCGAGTCGAATCTTGGCGCGTTGGCCCACGAGAGCGGACCGCTCGGCCTCACTCACGTACGCCCTGCGCGTCTTGTCACGCAGCTCGTCGACACTTGCCGTACCGTCGGCATCGCCGGCCCACTCCAGCACTAGATGGCGGCCGAGCAAGTGCGTGTGGCGCAGGGTGTTCATAGCATGCTCCGCCTCGCGCCGCGACACAAACTCAACAAACGCGAAGCCGCGCGTCCGCCCATGCACCTGTTTCGGAAGCCGCACACTCTTGAGCTGCCCATGCACGCCAAAGAGCTCGCGCAGATCCTTCTTTGTCGCTTCGAATGGCACATTCTTCACGAGCATCTTGGTCGACGGGGCCTTCTTCGGCGCAGCGTCATCCGCGTCGCGGCCGCGTCGCGCGAACGAGACACTGAGTGTGTGCCCATCGAGCACGTCGCCGTCCATCTTCTTCTGCGCCTCCTGCGCCTGCGCAAGCGACGCGAAGCCTGCGAAGCCATAGCCCATGCTGAGGCGACGGCCCTGCTGCTTAGGATCCGGCTTGGTCTGCACACGCGCAAAGAGGAAGCCATCGAGCGCATGGAATGCCTCGGTAAGGCGCTCCGGTGTCGTCGCAAAGCTTAGGTTCTTAATGTACAGCGTCGCATCAGCTGCCACGGGTGCCTCGTCGACGTCCCGCAGCGAGCGGCTCGAGTCGGGCACCGTCTTGCCCTGAACACCCGAGATGATCTCAGCCGGCTTCGACGCATCGCGCGGCGGGAGGAACGACGCAGGCGCCTTTTCGAGGTAGAGCACGGAGTCACGGAACCGCTTGTACGCGAGTGCACGGAACGCCGCCCGAGCCTCGCCCACCACGGGCATCTCGACCACGGCCAACGTATTGGCCGGTGGGATCAGCACACGTCCCACGTCGCCAAACCGCGCAAACAGCGCGCGAATCTCCTCGCCCGTCGTCCCATACGGCAGGTTCTTGACCAGAATGGTATCGTCTGCGCGCGCTGTAACGCGCTCAAGTCTGTCCAGCTCGATGCCCTGCTCCGCAAAGAACTGCTTCGTCTCCTGGATCACGCGCGTCTCGGCAAGCGCAAGGCGCACCGCGGGGCTCACCTGCGTGTCCGTCTCGGTGCCTAAGAGCGCCGCCTTGTCGATACCCAGGCGGTGCGAGATCGAGTTGGCAACGGCATCGCTGTTCATGTACAGCATGCTCCAGTTAAAGTCCTTGCCGGCCTGGGCCTTTTTCGCCTCGAGGCGTTTCTGCTTCAGCGTCGCAGGGTGTGCAGGCTTCGGCGCCAGGCTTACAGCCGGCAGTACATGCAAGAGGCGACCCTGGAAGATGGCACCATCGCGCCCCCGGAATGCGAGCAGCGCGTGCGCTGCATCGTGATATTTGACAAACGCTAGACCCTTGGACGCCTTGGTCTGTGGGTCGAGGGGAATATGCACCTGGCGTTAGTAAGTTCATGCAGGGGAGCAGCGGCAGGCGTCAGACAAATCTACTATCTTTTTCCCAGTATGTCTCCGCAGTAGAGGCTTCGGTTGTCCCTATACTGTAGGTCATCCTGTGCCTGCCGCCACGCTCCGCAGCGACGTACCTGCTCCACGGGGCCATACGTCGTAAAGAAGCTCTCCAACTCGTCCTCCGTCGCCGAATATGGCAGGTTCCGCACAAATAGCCGGCCTGATTCCATAATCGTATCGACATTCTCTTCATCGCGTCGCTGCTCTTCCTCAAGCTGCGCACGCCGCCGCTCAGCCGCAGGCGCTTCGTCCGCTTCCTCCTCCGCCTCGCTGGCTTCCGAGTCGCTCTGTTCGAACACCTTGGGCGGCTCGTCGCCACCGGCGACCCGGTGGCGCATGCGCCGCCGCATGTACTCGAGGTCCGAGAGCGTCTCATCCGCAGCAGCGCCGTCAGTCGGGGCCACAACTGGCGGCGTGTCTGGCGCCGCGGGCACGGCAGCACGCTTGGGCTTCTTCGCCTGCGGCGCCTCCGCCACTGCCTCCTCCGCCCCTGCTGCATGAGCCGTATCGAGGTCCTCGTTTTGCTGCCACGTCTTGCGTTTCGTCCGCGGCGCCATGACTGAGAGAAACTCTTCAAACGAGGCGCCCTTCTCGCTCGCCTTTGTCCGCGGTGGCTTAGCCTCAGTGGGCGCGGCGGCCTTAGCCCCCCCGCGCACATGCTCTTTCTTCGCAAGATCTTCGTCGCCGATCTTCTTGGCGGGTGCGACCGAGATGCGCGAGGTATCGATGTACGTGCGGTCAAAATACGCACACGCCTCTGCCGCCTCCGCCTCCGTGCGGAAGCCTACGAACCCAAAGCGACGGGACGTGCCGTCAGGCCGCCTCATCAGCTTTACATCCGTGACATGGCCCTTTTCAGAAAAGTGGTCGCGCAGTCGCGCATCAGATAGATAAGATGGCAGGCCCTTGACGATGAGGCGCGACATGACTAGCCTCGCCGCCACCAGGGCGCTCCGAGGCAAGACGCATCGCCGCCCAGTGCCCGACAAAAAAAAAGAGCGCACGTGACACGACGCGCACGACGCGCGCTGCTCCGGCGCGGCAGAGCCACTCGCGCCACGCCACGGCTGCCTGCCGTGGCTCGGTGGCGAGGCGTGTACATAGACACAAGGAACCCGTAGACAGGGATACGAGCGGGTAGATATCAGCGCGTCGTGACCTGACGGTCCACCAGGGTCGCGTCCCGTGCCGACCGCCCACCATGCAGTCGGGTGGACTGCACACGCCAAGGCCGCAGCACCTCGGCATATTGCGGTCCCCTCATACGCCAGGCACGGGGAGTAGTGTGCGGTTTGGGATGCGCACGTATGAGGACGGCGAGGAAAGTTTGTTGACGGCCTCAGTGAGCAGTTCGACTGGCGAGCTCGACGCAAGTGCCCACCCGTCGCCGTCGCACGATGAGTCGCTTCGGAGTGAGGGCGACTCGCCCGAGATGAGCTTTACCGAGAGCTTTCTGCGCCGCGAAGTCGATGGCGCGCTCGCCGGTCTCGACGAAAGTGGCTCCGAATGGGCGGCGCCCATTACACCGGCGCGCCTTCCCCCTGCTGAAGGCCAGGCGACGGCACGCCCGCCCAGGGCCACGGACCTGGCGTCTGTTGCAGAGGATGCGAGTCCGCTGCACTCGCCAACGCAGGCAGACTCTTCGCCGCCTGATGAGTCGCTCGCGCCTAGCTCGCCGACAATCCGTGCATCTCGGGCCGCGCCTGGGCCTGACGTGTCTGTGCCTCGAGCTGAGTCGTCCCAAAACGCGGAGCCCACCAAAGCGCAGGCCACCGAGACATCTCGCGAGCCCGCTGAGCCATCCCGCGAGCCCGCCGAGCCATCCCACGAGCCCGCCGAGCCATCCCACGAGCCTGCCGAGCTATCTCACGAGGCCAACAACCCATCGCACGAGCCCGCCGAGGCACCCGCACCGAGCCTATCCCCTCCCGCCAAGGAGGCCCCGAGCATGTCGCCAACACACGAATCTCACCAGGACGACATAAACCCATTCGAGTCGCCGAGTGCTCCGGCCAAGTCAGCGCTGCTAGCGCGGTCGACCGGGGCGGACTCGAGTCTAGCAACAAGCAGTTCCGCATGGGGCACGCCGCGCGGCGACACAAGTCTGCGCTCTGCCAAGAGTGCAGCGAGTCCCAGCGCGGCGCAGTGGCCGGGGATGTACGAGTTTAGCTACCTCACCGAGAAGGATGCGCTGGACGAGGTGGACACGGGCCCGCTGGTGCCGTACGCGGTGGAAGCGCTCTCGACCAAGCTCTTTACTATTGACAAGCTGGACCACGTCGATGCGCGCGAGCTCCTGGACATGATTGTGGCGCTGGACCGCACACACACGCAGCGCACGCTGTTCCTGCAGCACCGCCTCGCGCGCTCGCACCACCTGACGGGCCTGCTACGTGCGAGCCTCGAGCAGGCGCAGAGCAAGATCCAGATGGTCGAGACGTGTGTGCACGACTTTCTCACGCGCAAAGCGGCTATGGAAGCCGACGATACTGATTCGACACACAGCGAACTGCGTGCACTGACGGCGCACCTGGAAGAGCGCCTCGCGACGATGCATGGCGCGCTCCTGGTCGGACCGGGTGCCGAGTCTGGCTCGGCCGCCGCCGAGCGCGAGAAGCTGGCTGTCGAGCGCGAAGCGCTCGCTGCGGACCGGCAGCGTCTCGAGACAGAGCGGCGCGACTTGGAGGTGCGTCTCGCTGCCAGCGCCGAGGGCGGTGATCGTTTGCAGGTCGAAGAGGCCGTGCGCGCAGCGTGTGCGCGGGACGCCGATGTGCGCGTGTTTCAAGCGCGCGAGGAGGCGGCGGACGAGATCCGCCGCCTCCGCGCTGAGCTGGCCGAGGCGCGTGCGCCGAGCCTCGTGGACGTGCTGGAAGAGCGCTTGCACGAGGCAGCGGAGCAGGAGCGCGCGCTCGAGGCGCGCGTGGCCGACCTGGAGCTGCAGCTGGGCGAGCGCGCGAGTCGTGCGCCTGAGGCCGAGGCAGAGAAGCACGCGCTGGCCGAGGCGCGTGTGCGCGCCGAGGTGCAGTGCGCTACACTGCAGGGCGAGTGCACGCGGCTGCGCGAGGAGCGGGACGAGCTGGAAGCGGGGCTCAAGGCGCAGAACCATGCGCTGCAGCAGCGGATCCGCACACTGGAGAACGACGTATCGCGGCGCGACCTTGAGCTTGTGCAGCTGCAGTCGCAGCGCGAGCGTCTGGAAGACGAATCTCTGCACTTTTCGCTGGCTCTGTGCGTAGACAAGACTAACCCCAGTGCGGCCAAGGACCAGGAGCTGAGCATGCTTAAGCGGGGCACGCAGGGCTCCGCATACTGGCAGCTGCTCACGCGCAAGGCGGCGCCGGAGACGCGCAGGGCGTCAGGGCCGGCCCCCCGTCGCCCGCGCACGACGCAGGAGACGCTGGACCGCGTGCAGCGTGTGTTGCAGGCCGAGGCTGCGCCCGGCAAGCTGGGCGGAACCTCCACTTGACGTAGAACGATGACGGCGCGTGATAAAAGCAAGGTGAACCCGGTGTTCTCGCTGACGTCGGGCACACTGGCCGGCGCGGTTGAGGGTTTTGCGACGTACCCAATTGAGTACACCAAGACGGTGTCGCAGTTTTCGGCTAAGCCGGGCGAGAAGGTGCGTAGAGCGGTGGTAATGTCAGCCGCCGCATCCGTTCGTGGTTGTGCGCCAGACGGTCGCGAAGCACGGGATCACGGGCCTGTACAGTGGGTGTGGTGCACTCGTGGCTGGGAATGCACTCAAGGCTGGTGTGCGGTTCCTGTCGTATGACCATTTTAAGGACATGCTCAAGAACGAGGAGGGTAAGTTGACGGCCCCCCGCAGCCTGCTCGCGGGTCTGGGTGCCGGCATGATGGAGGCCATCTTTGCGGTGACGCCGTCCGAGACGATCAAGTACGCAGTGCCGACTCACGCAGAACGAAGCTGATCGACGATGCCAAGCGCGAGACGCCCAAGTACCCGCCAGGCCTCGTGCGCGGCTCCATGGCGATTGTGCGCGACGAGGGCTTGCTGGGCATCTACCGCGGCCTCGTACCGGTCATGCTGCGCCAGGGCGCCAACAGTGCGGTGCGGTTTGGCACATACTCCACGCTGCGCAACTTTGTGCAGACCTCGTCGCGCCCTGGACAGCCGCTGCCGGGTGGCGTCACGTTCGGTATCGGCGCGGTGGCCGGCATCGTGACGGTGTATGCGACCATGCCGCTGGACGTCGTCAAAACGCGCATGCAGGCGCTCGATGCGCGGCAGCGGTACGCGGGCACCCTGGACTGCATGCGCCAGGTGTTCCGCGACGAGGGCCTCCTGGCCTTCTGGCGCGGCGCCACGCCGCGCCTCGCACGTCTCATGCTGAGCGGCGGTATCGTCTTCACGGTGGTGCGTGCAGCTCGCTGACCACAGTATGAGAAGAGCATGGATCTGCTACAAAGTCTCTCTGCACGAAACTAGAGCTAGATTAGGTGGGCTAGAGGAGTACAATACAAGCTCACGAGCACGGGCCTAGAGGCCCCGGCTCCGGCGCAGGCTATAGACGCTTAGGCCTTGTTCTGGGGTCAGGGGCGCGCACGTACCGCGTACGCGGCCTTCTCGGCCTCGGCACGCTCCTTGTCCTTGTTGGCCATGTCGATGTACGGCTTCTTCTCGTCGTCGCTCATCTCCTTCCACTTGGTACCCAGCAAACGACCCACGTCACCTGGCGTCAGGGCTGCTTACATACCGAAGCCGGCGTCGGGGTTCTCCGCCTTGACGCGCTCGCGCCAGTCCTGGCTGAAAAACATGTACGCGCTCAGGGGGCGCTTTGGGGCAGCCGGGTCCTTCTTCGCCTTTGTCCGGCGCGTAGTCGTCGACACTTTCTGCGTAGGCTGCTTAGGCATGGTTCTTTTCGTCCGGCAGTGTACACCAAGTCAATCGACACGTCTTTTGTGGCGTGAACGAAGGGCGGGCGCGTCTCCCGTGCACCGCTCGCGCCCGCCGCGCCTCCACTGGCCCGCCCTGTTTATGGCCGGCCCGCCACGCCGCGCGCGCGCGTCGCCGTCAAATGGAGTCACGTGATGTCTTTCGCTGCGGCGGACGAGGGCCGTCGCCCCTCCGCTTCGACAGCATGGGCACCGTGGGCATTCCGGTCAAGCTGCTCCATGAGGCCGTGGGCCACACGATCACTATTGAGCTGAAGGGTGGTGTCACGTACCGTGGCAGGCTCTTTGATGGTACGCAAGCTTGCTGACATGCAGCCGAAGACAACTTCAACATTGCCATGAAGGACATTGCCGTGACGGGGCGCGACGGCAAGCAGACACATCTCGACAGTGTCTATGTGCGCGGAAATATGATCCGCTTCATGGTCATTCCTGATATGCTCCAGCAGGCGCCCATGCTCAAGAGCATTGGGCCGAATGCCATGAAGGGCCGCGGCATCGGCAGCGCACGTGGACGCGCGACGATCCTGCGAGGTACGTGCACGCCACTCACCGCAGCACAAGCACGACGTGGACGCGCGCCTGGCCCTCCGGGTATGCGTCGGTAATGTACGGATACATAGCTCTACGAAAGCGGGTCTAAGCGTCCACCGCCATCGACTCGCTCTTTTTCGGCGCGTCCGCGCCCTCGCCCTGCTTCGCGAGCCCGTGCCGCTCGAGCACACGGTCAATTTCGCTCGGCGACAGGATATGGAGCAGTGGCGCGTCTGCAGGCTGTGCACGCCGCCGGAGAATGGCGAATTCCACTGGTGTCAGATAGGGGGACGTACGCTTGTCGCTCTCCATCGCCGTCGTATCCATGGTCTTGCTCAGCACGCGCGCCGCGAGGCCGAGGGCCTCTTGGACACTCATGTCGACCTTGTAGTCCTGCTTCAGCAGGCTCGTGGCGGTGCCGTTGTTCATGCCCACACACGTCGCCTTCCAGCCGGAGTAGTTGCCCGATGGGTCGGACTGGTACAGCTGGAAGCCATGGTGCGCGTCGTAGCCTGCATACAGCAGCGACACACCAAAGGGACGCAGGCCTCCGAACTGTGTATACCCCTGCTTCAAGTCGCACACGCGCTGCACCAGCTGCTCCACGGGGATGTCATCGTCGTAGGAAAGCAGATACTTTTGCGCCTCATTGCGCGCATAGTTGACCAGTGAGTTCGCGTCCGCCGTCATGCCGGCCACACCCGCCAGCACGTTGCCACTGAGCTGGAAGATCTTCTCGCTGCTCTTATCCTGCTCCAGCAGTTTGCTGGTGACCTTCTTTTCAGCGGCAAGCACGACGCCGTCCTCCGCAAGGATGCCGAGCACGGTGCCCGCGTGAGAGATGGCCTCCATCGCATACTCAACCTGGTACAGCCGACCCTCTGGCGAAAATGTCGTCGTGCGCGAGTCGTACCGGCGCGACATGGTGAGTGGACGAGCCAGGCGGCGGCCACTCACCGATCACCGCGCAAGGGCCACGTGGCGCAAGGAGACCAGCCGCGTGCGAAACCTTCGGTGCCCTTCCATCGTCCCTTACTACCATGGCTTCCATTGGAAAGATCTACGGTGCGCCGACCATCGGCAAGGTTACCCGCGTGGTCGCTGCGGCCAACGTGAATGGTCTTGAGCTCGAGGTTGTGCCTACGATCCCTGTCCAGGACTCGCACAAGCCCGAGTTCCTCGCCAAGTTCCCCCTTGGCAAGGTCCCGACCTTTGAGGGTGCCGACGGCCTCGTCCTGACCGAGTCGCGCACGATCCTCAAGTACGGTACGTATGCACAGCCTCCCCGTCCAAGATGTCGATGTTTCAGTTATCCCTGTCTTAATTAGACATGTCGAGGGTAGTGCGCCTAGCACGTGTGGTATTTTGTCTGAGACGGGGACGGACGTATGAACTAGACTGACACGACAGTGGCTGGCCTCTCCGACAACGCCAAGCTCCTTGGCACCGACAGGGCCTCGCAGGCGCTCGTCGACCAGTGGATCAACTTCGCCGACGACCTGATCTTCAACAGCATGTCGACGCTGTTCGCCATGTTCTCGCACAAGCTGCCCTACAACAAGGTGTACGAGCAGCGCGCGTGGTCGGACCTCGAGAAGGCGCTGGGTCACGTCGAGAAGCACCTCGTGGCGCAGACCTTCCTGGTCGGCCACCGTCTCACGGCCGCTGACCTCGCTGTCACCTCTGTGATCTTGAACGCGTACGAGCGGTTCGCTGGCCCTGAGATCCGCGGCAAGTACCCGCATGTGCAGCGATACCTGTCCACCGTCGTGAACCAGAAGGCGATCCGCGGTGCATTCCCCGTGAACCCCGAGTACTGTGCCGCGACGGCCAAGTTTGTGCCGCCCAAGAAGGAGGAGAAGCCCAAGGCGGCGCCTGCGCCGGCCGCTGCCGCCGCCGCGGAGCCTCCGGCGCCCAAGGAGGAGAAGCCGAAGAACCCTCTCGACGCGCTGCCCAAGTCGAGCTTCGTGGTCGACGAGTGGAAGCGTGTGTACTCGAACGAGGACACTCGCTCGAAGGCCATCCCGTGGTTCTACGAGCACTTTGACAAGGAGGGCTGGAGCATCTGGCGCTTTGACTTCAAGTACAACAACGAGCTCACCCACATTTTCATGAGCTGCAACCAGATCGGTGGCTTCTTCAACCGCCTGGAGGCCAGCCGCAAGTACATTATGGGCACCGCCGGTGTCTTTGGCGAGGCGAACAACAGCTTGATCGCGGGTATCGTGATCGTCCGCGGCCACGACTGGCAGCCCGTGCTCAGCGTCGCGCCTGACCTGGAGAGCTACGAGGTCTCTCCCCTGGACATCTTCAACAAGGAGGAGGACAAGAAGTTCTTCGAGGACATGCTCGCGTGGGAGGCCGTCATCGACGGCAAGGCCTGGGCCGACGGCAAGATCCTCAAGTAGGCCATAGCTAGGTAGTCAGACGTGGCAAATGGCCCTTTTAACTCCACATGCAGCAAGGCGCACCGACGCCGGCGCCTAGCTCGATGGAGCCTACGTCAGCGGCCCTGACCGTGCTGTATGCGACGGAAACGGGCAATGCCGAGGACGTAGCGCACCGAATTGCACAGAT
This sequence comes from Malassezia sympodialis ATCC 42132, assembly GCF_000349305.1. Lineage (NCBI taxonomy): Eukaryota > Fungi > Basidiomycota > Malasseziomycetes > Malasseziales > Malasseziaceae > Malassezia > Malassezia sympodialis. The sequence continues at coordinate 87,425 of NW_017387810.1, read as the reverse complement.
CGCCTATCGACATCATGTGTCGGTGCGCCTAGTCAACCTTGCCGACTACGATCGCGTACGTATCGCCGGCTCACGCAGCTTGCGCTCGTGAATGAGACCCATGTCGTGTTTGTTGTGTCCACGACGGGCAACGGCGAGTTCCCCACGCCGGCGCGCGCGTTCTGGCGCTTCCTCCTGCGCAAGGGCCTTCCTGACGATATCCTGTCGGACGTCACATTCGCCACATTTGGACTCGGCGATTCTGTCTACACGCGCTTCTGCTGGGCATCCCGCATGCTGAACCGCCGCTTGAGCGACCTGGGTGCCGCCGAGTGGTTCGAGCGCGGCGAGGCTGACGAACAGCACGAGCTAGGGTACGTCGCTCCCCCCTGACCCCAGCCTCGAGGGCGGACTGCAGCCATGGCTCGAGACGTTCACGAGCCACTTGCGCGACGATCTCATGCCGCAGGGGCGCGTGCCGATTCCTGCGGACACACTGCTTCCACCGCGCGTGCGTGTGGCGCTGTCTGATGCGCCGGTCCATGCACCCACGCCCCCCAGCGAGGCGATCGTCGGCACACTTGCCCGGAACGACCGCATGACGGCTGCGTCGCACTTTCAGGACGTGCGGTGCATCGAGATCACGCTACCTGACGACGCGCCGCCCTATCAGGCCGGCGACGTGGCCACCTTTCTACCCCAGAATGCGCCCGAGGACATCGAAATACTCTTGCGGCGCCTCGGCTGGACCGACGTGGCCGACCAGCGACTCGAGCTGACGCCTGCCGATGCGAATCACGCACTGCCCCACGCGCTCGCGCAGGCATCGGCGGCACACACACTTACGTTGCGGCGCCTCCTCACGCAGTACCTTGACCCCCTAGCCGTACCCCGCCGCTCGTTCTTTGATCTGCTGCAGCACTTTACGCCGCGCAATCACATGGAGCACGAAAAAATCGTCGAGTTCCTGCAGCCCGGCGACGGCACCGACGACATGTACGAGTATGCACAGCGCGTACGCCGCACAATGCTCGAGGTGCTCATCGAGTTCAAGAGCGTGCAGGTGCCTGTTGCCTATGTCATGGACTTGTTCCCGCCCATGCGCGAGAGGGCCTACAGCATTGCGAGTGCGCCCAGTGTATGTACGCTCGTCTGACGCCAGATGTACCCTCGCTGTATTCAGCTGGCCGTGGCTGTGGTACAGTACAAGACGCGCCTCCAAAAGCCCCGCGTGGGCACAGCTAGTGCGTGGCTTGCGCGCCTGCAGCACGGTGCGCAGGTCCCACTCCGTTTGCAGCCCGGCACGCTCCTTTTGCCGGCGCAGGCGTCGGTGCCGATCATCGCGATCGGCCCTGGCACGGGCATCGCACCGCTGCGCGCCCTCGTGCAGGAGCGGCTCGCGCACCAAGCGCCAGGCGAGCACCTGGTAATCGCCGGCTGCCGCTACATGGAGCGCGACTGCCTCTTTCGCGACGAGTGGGAGGCATGGGCGCGTGGCGAAATACCCCAGCGGCCCGACGCGCGCCCAGCCGACATCTCGAGCGAGCGTGGCCCGCCGCGCCTCACCTTCCATGTCGCAGCAAGCCGCGACCAAGCCGACAAGGTGTACGTGCAGGACATTGTCCGGCAGCAGGGCGCGCGTATCTGGGACGTGCTCGCCGCTCGGCGCGGTATTGCCTATCTGTGTGGCTCGTCAGGCAGAATGCCCGAGCAGGTGCGCGACGCCATCGTCGCCGTGTTCCAGGAGCACGGAGCCATGGATGCCGAACAGGCTGCGCGTTTCTTTGCGACGCTCGAGGCGGAGCGGCGCTGGCAGGAGGAGTGCTGGTGAGAGGAGATAATGAGCAGGTAGCGAGTCTATGGTAGAAGAGGCGCTTATGCCTGCTTCTCGGCGTTCAGCTTCGCGTAGAAGGCATCACCTGCGGTAAGTGAGGGCGGTACATACGCTGCTGCACGCGAGGAATGTGGCTGCCGTACCAGAAGGCGCAGGCGGCGAGAATGCCACCGCCGAGACTGACCGTAAGGTCGAGGGTCAGGCGCTTGCGGATCATGCCCTTGATGGGAGCGATAGTCGTCATAATCTGCGTGTGAGGCCGGCGGCGCCACTTACAGGCAATGTGGTAGAGACGCAAAATCACCCTGGGACGGGCCCCTTTCTGCGCCGCGAACGGCCGACTATCACGTGATCTACTATCCGGACGAGAGCGGCGCCGCACTGGGCGCGGTGGCGCGGCGCGCAGCGAGGTGGCGCTCGCGTGCCTCGGTCGTGTCGAGCACACGGGGCCCGCCCTGAGCGGTGAGGATCTCGACGCCCGTATCTGTGATCAGGAGGGTCTCTTCCGCGGCCGCCGACGGCGAGCCGTCCCTCGACGCGATCGTCCAGTCGTCGGGCCACTCGATGTCGCGCCACTCTTGGCCGAGATTGACCATCGGTTCGATGCTGCGTCAGTGATGCAACGCACGTAAAGATCTGGGTGAGTCGGGTGCACGTACGTGGCCAGGCTGCATCGTACCGTAGGACTTTTTCGTGGGGTAGTGGTACACGGGTGGCGGCCCATGGAACACGCGGCCAATGCCGTGGCCCGTGTAGTTCCTCACGACGCAGCAGCCGTTGCGCTCAGCGATCGGCTGTATCACATGGCCCACCTCCGCGTATGGCATGCCAGGGCCACAAATCGCAATCGCGGCGTCCAGACACTCGCTGCGGTCAGTGCATCGCGCGTACCGAGCCGTGCGGATCAGCTTCATCAGGTCCGCGTTCGCGCGGGCCTTGTCACCCACAGGATACGTCGCATTCCTGGTGTGAGTCCAGGCACGTACAAGTCGCCATGAAAACCTGCGGGTCAGGATCTACCACGCACCATTGTGATACAACGTCACATCTGCGTAAGTCCGATGTACATACCCAGATTGATAATGTCGCCGTCCTCGAGCTTGCGCTGGTCAGGAATACCGTGGCAAATGACCTCGTTCACCGACGTGCACACACTCTTGGGGTAGCCGTGGTACCCGAGGGGGCTCGGATAGCACCCCCGCTCGACAGCCGCCTTGAACAGCGCCTGGTCAATCTCGTCTGTCGTGATGCCAGGCCGCACCATTGCGCCGATCAGGTCGAGCGACTCGCGCGCGAGCTTCGCGGCCACACGGACGCCCTCCTGCTCTTCCGTGCTGTTCACCCGAATCCGGCGCGAGGGAAATAGCTGGGTCAGAGCAGCGGACATACAGCTTCACGGCCATAGTTCGGGCGCCGGATGTGCGACGGGACCTTGGGCCTAGGGCTCAGCGGGTAGGCAGCGCGGACCGTCCCCGAATACGCAAACTTGCGCACGTCGGCAAATGGATCAAACTGCTCGACCATCGTCGCCGTCGTGCAGGTGGAGGCTCAAACGAGTGCCGCGCGGTGCGACGCTCATCCTTGCGCCATGGCGTCGAATCGCCTGTCGGCCCACATGGCCTCTGCTCCTGTGCGTGTGTTCGACACAGTGCATACGTTCCGCGTGTGGCGGAAGTCGTGCCTGCAGCATGGCCAGTCCGTCGGGTTTGTGCCAACGATGGGTGCACTGCACGAGGGCCATCTGCAGCTTGTTGACGCGAGTCTGCGTGAGAACGACTACACAGTGGTGTCTATCTTTGTGAACCCTGCGCAATTTGCGCCTCATGAGGATCTTGCGAGCTATCCGCGGACGCTGCCGGCGGACCTGACGCTCCTCGGGGAGCGCCAGGAACGCGCACGCCTCGCTGACCGACTCGTCGTCCTTGTGCCTCAGGTGCTCGACATGTATCCCAATGGCATTACTCAGAGCGTGGATGCGCAAGTTGGTGCCTTTGTTGAGGTCAAGGGCCTCTCGCATCAGATGGAGGGCGGCACACGCCCGACTTTCTTCCGCGGTGTCGCCACGATCGTCACGAAGCTATTCAATGTGGTGCTCGTACGTGCCTCGACTTACCCCAGCCGGATCGCGCATACTTTGGACAGAAAGACATCCAGCAAGCTATCATCCTGCGCCGCCTCGTCGACGACCTCCTCTTCGCGTACCCACATGGCTCAAAGCATGTCCGTATACTGCCAACGGCGCGCGACCCGACCGACCAGCTGGCGCTGAGCAGCCGCAACAAGTATCTGGACGAGCATGGGCGCCGTATTGCACCACTACTGTTCCAGGCGTTGTCGCATGGTCAGGCGACGTGGGACGCGCTACTGCGCGAGAACGTGCCACATGCTGAGCGCATCGCCCGCACACTCGAAGCCGCGCGGTCAGTCGTCACGCAGCAGGGCACCGCTGACGGGACGGCCGCAGCGGAGCTGGACTATATCTCGCTTAACGACCCAGTGACGCTGGACGAGCTCACGCCCGAGTCCGACGCTGGCACCGAGGCCATCCTGAGCGGCGCCATGTGGGTGCGTAATCACCGCGACGACGCACAGCCGGCCGCGCGCTTGATCGACAATGTGTTGCTGGGATTTTCGCTCCTCTAGATGCGTAGAATACAGAAGACTAGCAGTTGCATGCACTGTCCTGCGCCGGCTGCGCCGACGCGCCGATCTGCACCGGGGCGTCGGCAGGGCGCGCGGCGCCAGGCGGCGCGGCGCGCTTGGCACCCATGCCACGGTCCAGGGGCAGCCGATTGGCGATGGTATCAAAGAGCTCGGTGATGTTCGTCGGCGTCTTGGCCGAGGTCTCGAGGAACAGCAACCCCTCTGTTTCCGCATACTTTTTGCCCTCCTCCGTAGGAATCTCGCGGGCGTCGGCCAAGTCAAGCTTGTTGCCGACAAGGACGATAATGATGGTCGAGTCTGCATGGCGCTGGAGTTCACGGATCCAGCTCTTAGCGTTCTCGAGCGAATCCTTTTCGGCAATATCATACACCACAATCGCGCAGTGCGCATTGCGGTAGTACATGGGCGCCAGCGACTTGTAGCGCTCCTGGCCGGCAGTGTCCCAGATCTCCAGCTTCACCTTGGTGTCATCACTGCGCTTCACGGTCTGGGTGAGGAACGCCGCTGTTGTCAGCTGCCCGTGCACGTACCGCCAATAGTGCTTTCGCGATAGTCCTCAAACTGGTCCTTGACGAAGCGGAGCGCAATGCTGCCGCGTCAGCACACCATCCTGCCACCTACCTCGACTTTCCAACTGACGACTCGCCTGGCTGTTAGCCATTCCTTACGTACCCAACAGCACGAGCTTAAAGCTCACAACGCCACTCATATCGAACACAGAACTGCAACGTACGCGTGGACGGAGCCCAGGCCGAGCGACATTTTATTTACAGAAATACCAGGTTGTGGCGGTCTGGCCGGACGGTCGTCGGCCGCCGGCGACGACAGCCACGACGGCCTGCTGTGGTCATCCACGCGGCCTGAACGTGTGTAGGCACTTGTATTCGTAAGATATTCCTCTACAAACTCTTCTGTCAGCACATTTCTCAGCTCCTCGTTCAGTTCCCTCAGCTCATGACCCGCCATCACCCCTATGGCGGCTACGAAGAGACGAATGCGCCGCGCCGATCAGGTCGCGGTGTTGGCCGCGGTGGCCGGCCTGGCGGGCGTGGTCGGGGCGGACGGCATAGAAACGCAGCGCATTTCGCCGGCTATGCGCCCTACGGGATGGGCGAGGCCCTCAGCGCGTACCCGCCCTGGGGCGCGACATTCGGTACGATGCCGCTCCCCTTTGGGATGCCGCCATTTCCACCGTTTCTGCCCTATGGTCCCGGCGCCTGGGGTGGCCACTCGGTTCCCTCGCAGGCGCCCATGCACGGCCGTCGTCCTTCGCCATGGGACGGCCACGGCCAAAACCGCTCGTCCGCGCCTGATCGTGCGCGGCTGCCGGCGCATCGTAAGAGTCAGCGTCCCCGGTTCACACGCAGTGCCTATCAGCCCGACCCCAATGCTGCGCGACCGGAAGACAGCAAGCCATGCCGCACCCTGTTTGTGCGCAATGTCGCCTTTGAAGTGGACATGTTGATGCTTCGCGCTGATTTTGCGGCTTTTGGCGAGATTCGCACGTGGTTCGACATTGTGCAGCGCCGCGGCATGCTGTTTGTTACATACTATGACACGCGCGCCGCTGACAATGCGCGTGTGCATATGGACAAAAAGGTCTACGAGGGGCGTGCCTTGGACGTACACTTTAGTCTGCCTAAGGACGAGGATCAACAACAGCACTGCGACCGCACAAAAAATCAGGGCACTTTGTTTGTGGCGGTCCTGGATGCGACGGAACCAGTCACAGACGAAGCTCTGCAGTCCAAATTTGTCGAATACGGCGACATTCGGTCAGTCCGTACTTACAAAGACCAGGCACATACACGCTTCCTTGAGTACTGGGACAGTCGCGCATGTGTTGCTGCGCACGATGCCCTGCAAGACACCGAATTCCTCGGTGGACGGCTGTCTATCAAGTTTGCGTGGGACCTCGCCACAGTGTCGCTGGTGAACGACGCGCGGCATCGTAGCGAGGCGAAGGCCGCCGCGGAGGCTCGTGCACGGGCGGCCTTTGACGAGGACCCTGCGCCTTTACCGGAAGTCGAGCCACCTATTGCTACGGCTGAACAGTCGCTGTCGAGTGCATCGCCAGCGCCTGACGTGTCATCACCGTGGGGCGAGGGCGCTCATGAACGGCTGGAACAAGCTCAAAAGGTACAGCAGGTACGAAAATTATCACTCACTCCAGCTATTGGCCTCTTGGGGGCATTCTGCGCGTTCCCAGCAGGAAACAGAAGGAACGTCAAATGAGCCATTGCCGCATTTGGAGTCTGTGCTTCCCACAAACGACGCAGCTATCTCTGACGTGATTGACACATTCGCGAGCGTTGAACAAAGTGCGCAAGTGGAAAATTTGGCCAATGAGGAGACCGAATGTCAAGACAGGATCCCTCCACTTTTGCACAGCCCCAACATCAGACGTCAAACTCCGACGACGATTGGCGACACAGCTGACGTAGCCTATGGCGCTGACACACGCCCCAGCGTGGAGGCCCTACCAGGTGCTGCTGAAAGCAGACGTCCTGCAGAGGACGAGTCGGTTTCTCCATTTGCATGAAAATGGAAAGGCGTAATTCAGGGGCGTCATTGTGCCTGACTTGTGATTGGAACGCAAGAGCGATATATGCAAGTCCTAGTTCCATTTGACTTGTAATCAGGCCCTTCTCGGGAACCCATTATCTGGCGTGACGAGACTGAATGACATACCCGTGTTTCTAGTGACATTCCTAATTAAGCTTCGCGAAGTGTCCATTCTGTACGGGGCTCTTCTTCCGTAGACCCACTCTTCGATTCTAACGCACCTGTATGTCGCCCCGCTTAGGGAAGCCCAGCAATATGTCGGGCGAGACCTTCGGGGTGATCCCGCAGGATGCTGAGTACCTGGCACCATGGCAGTGGGACCTGATACTGTCTGCCGACATATCGCCGCTCTCTGACAGTCCAGCATACCCCACAAATCTACAAAACGCACCTGCGACGCAGGGTGCCTGGCCCCTCGATATCCCCCCTCTGAAAGCAGCCCTGACAGGCTCACCCCCGGTCGCAACTGTCTCCGTCCCGGAACTTACGTTGTCACCCTCTCTTCTTAGCACCGAAAACCAGAGTGTCGCGCCAGCATGGCAGACACCATCCTGCCCAGCAAAGGTCGACACTCTCGTACCGCCGCGTCACAGGACACGCGAGCGCCGTGCCTTCACTGAGGCTGAGGACCAAGCCCTAAAACGTGGCTATGAGAAACATGGCTCCCAATGGTGTCTGATTGCGAAGGATCCCGCCTTTAAGAACCAGCGCAGCTCGACGGACGTACGTGATCGATTCCGCAATGCGTTCCCGGACGAGTATGCTCGCGCCGGCTACAAGCCCCGCATCAAGGGAATAAGGCGCGCTTCGGACAAGCAAAAAGATTCCTTTTCCACACATCACACGCGCCCGACTCGTTCTGAGTCGTTGGCGCGGCGCCACAAGACCCGCAGTGTCGAACATAAGCTCACGCCCCTGGCGTCGTCAGGGCCATTGGTCGACGTGGCAAAGCCTTGTATTGCAAGCGTGATGCAAATGGCGCCCACCAGCTTGAAAGGTTTGATGGGGGCGTCCAGCGACATGCCGGCGTTGCCATCCGATGAGCCCTCTCAAAGTGTTTCTCAAATCGTCGGACCCTTGGCGGTGGATCCGACATCGCCGACTGAGTCTCCACCAGCATTGACCATATCGCCCTTGTCACCACCGAAGCAAAATACCAATGGGGCTATGTCATGGCCCGTGCCCACCAGCGTTATATCGTCGCCGTATGGTATCGCTCCGCATGCAGCCTCGTGTGCATGGACCACACCCGAGGCGTCCAAGCCTTCTCCTTTTCTGAATCGTGCGCAAACGGTGCCACTTAGCACACCGATGTCCGAGCCACGAACCCCTCTCGAACTGCCATTCAGCAGGTCGACAGCGGATTTCTTCTTATACCCCAACGGCGGTCTTGACCAGGTCCTGTCTGCCTCACCTTCTTCAATGGAGGACTCAATGTCAAGCCACGAATGACCGATCAATGCCGGAAGCCAGCCCTTTTCTACGCCCTGCCCACCTCGCCTACCTTTCTCGCATCAGGGTTGTTGGCGTGTAACACCACCCTCCACCTCTCTGGACTTTCCGGCATCTCGTTAGTGCAACCCGGGACTGTATCATCGGCGCTTGTTGGGGTGGGGGTGGGGTTCTTTCCGATCATAATGCGATTAGGGATGCGAATCACAGCGGCATAAAAGTGATACGCACAGGCACAAAAAGACGCTGACTGGTCGTGGCTTGGAGCTTACAGTTGTCTCCTGGCTGCCCACCCTTATCTGCCGACCCTCAATATTGGCAGGTTCTGTACGTAGCTGCACCCTTCCTCTATAATATTAGGATAGTTAATTTTAATTATAATGTCTTGCACTATCTACTAGTGGTATAGTGGCGGGCAATGGGTGTATCTGCCCACCTTTTAATCGTCGCCTGATGCATATTTGGACTTCGCACGATACTTGGGACCGAATCGGTAGAAGAAGAAGGGAATAGGCACCATGATTGTTGCAACGAGAGCCAACAGTGTAAGGGCCCATTGATTATGCATAGCATGGAACATTTGGTTGACAAACAAAGGCACCGCAGCGCCGCCCAGTGAACGAATAAGCGTCTTTGATGCTAGCGCAGACGCCGCAGTCTTGGGGTAACAGTCCACAAGATATGTATTAGCGGCATTGTAAATCATCACGAAACTCAGACCCGTACCAAGACCTGAAATCAGAGCGCCCTGCCAGTGCACACTCGGCATGGACGTCCACGCGAGAATAAAGAGCGAGATGGGGAACATGGCTGATCCAATAAACATAATGATGAGTCGGTCTTCGGGCGTTTGTGGCGTACCGCGACGGGCTACGTTTTTCTTCACATGCGGCTCCAAGACAAACATGGTAAACAGGACGGCGATAAGGATACCCACAATAAGGGGGATGAACATCAAACCGGTCTGTAGATCATTCATACCATGTCCCTCCGCGAAAATAATAGGGTATGCAAAGAAGAGGAGGTAGAGCAGCATGTACACAAGTGTCAAGTAGAGCGAGAAGAAGAGCAAGATGGGCTCGACCAACAACATCACCACCGGACGAAGCAGCAGGACCACGACCATCGCCTTGAGACCCATCTTCTCTTTCTCTGCCAAGGTTGAGTATCGTTCGTCATTGGTTTCCTTGCGCAATTTGCGCGCACGCTTCTTGAGGATGGCCGACCCTAGCGTTTCCGGTTGGAAGAGCGATCCAATCCAGGTCAGGCCGATGAACGCAAACAGGGTCCAGTAGATGTAGTGCCAACCTTCCTCGTCATTTGTGCCTGACGAGATGGCACCACCCACGATAGGACCGACTGCAGGACCCAAGAAAAGGACCGACGAAAAGATGTTCATTGGGTTGCCCTTTTGTTCGACAACCCACATATCACTGATGGAACCGCCTACGTTTGTCATGGGCACACTCGCCGCCAGTCCCGAAATCATACGCGCGGCCAAGAGGGTTGCAAGGTTGTCTGTCACGGCGCAAGGTAATGTAAATATAAAGTACAAAAATCCAGAAACGATGTACACAGGCTTCCGACCAAACATCTCGCTTAGGGGGGCAAAAAACACGGGACCAAAACCGAAACCGGCAACGAACAGGGAAATAGACAAGTGGACGGCCTCTTGGCTGACATGTAGCTGCTTGCCCGTCTGAACTAAGGCGGCGGTAGGCATTGAAGAGCCCACTGCGACCACGAAACACAGAAAACTAAAAAACATCGTCCAACACCACTTCTTCGTAAACGACCAGTTTCGCGGATTCTCTGGGTCACCAGGCTGGAACTCCACGAGATACCCGGGCTCGATGGCCGCCTCGGCCTCAGCCGCCTTGTCTTGGGCTTCGATTTCGGCTGGCGTCATGCCTTCTTTCATCTCGTGCTGAATTTCTTCACGCTCCTCTTCGCGAAACACCTCTTCATGGAAGGGCTCAACGTCCTGCTCAACGTGTGGGTAGTGATGATGCGTCCCAGCCGACGCACGCGTAACGCGCGAGCTGACAGACCCTGATCGTGCGGATCGAGCCCTGGATGGGCGGCGCCCGAGAACCTCACCCAGGCGCCCATCTTCTTGAGAATGCATAGAGGCGCGGTGTCCAAACATCCTGGGCAGAGGAGGGATGTGTGGCGATGGTATGCGCGCCTCTATGCTTTTTATATCTCAAGCATGAACTATGCACACAATTTTTGTTATCGCGGTAGGCCGAAATATATCCGATAAAAATCCGATCCGGTCTATACTCGTACCTTACTTCGGGCGAGCACTTTATGTCAAAATTACGTCGCTTGTACACTCGCTATCAACGAGCGACACAGCTTGTTACGCACGACGAACCCATCGTCGCTTGTCAAGATGGTACAGAAGCCATCCGTGTCCTGTTCCACTACCCTTCATATCACCAGGCACCTGATGGTTGTTCTATTTAGTAATCGTTCCTGAGCGATCGCTCCGAGTCGCCGGACTTCCGCGCACGCTTGATTCGGGTATAATTCCGATGCAGCCGATACAATTAACGCGCTGCACCCAAGTGCTGTGAAAACAGACACGCCAGAAGATCGTCCGCTGTACCGATGAGGTCGCCACGCCGCGCCTCGCGCGAGATATCCTGCGCCGTCGCGAGGTGTGCCGCCTGTACTAGCGCACTGTCAGGCTCCGCAGCATCGTCCAGGTACAGCGACTGCCCACGCGTCGCTGCCAGACCAACGATACGCTCCTCCACCGTGTCATTCACCATGTAGCCATACACATGCGTAGGTCGAGTTTGGCCGATACGGTGCACGCGGCCAATTGCCTGCAGCTCGAGCGCATGGTTGAGCAGCGGCTCCAACAGGAATAGGTGCGTCGCAGCTAGCAAGTTGAGGCCTGCCGATTGCGCCTCGCTGTGCAGAAGCAGCACACGTACGGTGGGTCCGTGCTGGAACGCCTCCACTTGCGCTCCCGCTCGCTTGCCGCCTGACCCATCGAGACGTGCGTACTCCAGCCCATGCCGCTCCAGGCCCTCCGCTACCAGGTCGAGACCACGAGCAAACGACGAAAATACAAGGCTCTTCTCGCCTGTAGTGCGCTGCAAATGCAGTAGGTGGCGCATTAGGCTATCCAGCTTGCTGCCTGCGCCGCCCTCCATCGGGAGGTGGTGCAGGGCCTGCCGCGTATCGCTGGGCAGTACACGGTACGCAGACGGCGCTGCGGGGGCCGCGGTCGGCGCCAGCGGCTCAGGTGCGCGATACACGACGCGGTGAATGTCGCGCGGCGCAATGCGCGTCTTGCACAGGGGGCAGGTGCGGTGGCCATGTGCCATCCATGCATGGAAGCACGTCTCACAGCATATATGACCGCATGCATTGGTCAACACACCCCGATCGATTGTGTTTGTGCAGATAAAGCAGTGTCGCAGCTCGTCGTCCGTGCCGCCCGCCCGCTGCATCTGCTCGACATGTCGGAGGTAGCGCAGGCGCCCCTCCATCGCACCGATCCGCTGCCGCACAGCGCGCTCCTGCGCCACAGCTTGCAGCAAACATGGCACAATGCCCAGTGATAGGTCCGGGTCTTGTACCTGGTCCGAGAGCTCCTGCATCTGCTTAAAGTAGAGGGCCCGTGCATTGAACACCGCCTGAAAATGCATCTGTTCGCGTCGAAGGCTCTCGAGCAGCTCTGTCTGCCGCCGCTGCATGGCTTGCAACGCCGCATAAGCGGCCGACAGGACCCGCACCTCTTCGGCACGTACGCACGCATCGCGCGCGTCTTTCAGCGCGCTCATCAGCCCCAGCAGCGGCGGCTCGTCGGGCGGCAGCATGACGGTGCGCCGTGCCTGCTCCAATGAGCGAAAGTGGGTCAACTGCAGGCGCTTGGCCTGACGCACTGCATCGTCGTCGTCCACATTGTCGTCCGCGTCCGCGTCGGCGCCCGGGCCCGCCCATCGCCGCGCGCGTGCCGCACGCAACTCGCGATCCAACTCGACAAACAGCTGTGGTCGGGCCGTCGCGCCCAGGGCAATGCGGCCCGTGAGGAGCTCGTCCCGCTGGGCCAGCAATGGGCGGTACATCTCTAGCAGCGTCTCTGCCTCGATCTGGGCGTCGAGGTTCTCCGCATAGATATCATCGTTTTCCCGCGCCTTGTCGACTTCGCGGTTCACCGGCTTGGTCAACCGCTTGTAGATCTGCGCGCGCCAGTCCAGCATGAGCGCAGCGTGGGCACGCAGTTGTTCTAGGCGTTCGCACACATGCTCCAGCACGCTGCGGCCCGCGAGACCCGCCGCAGGCGGATCGGCTGGCGCCAGGTCATGCGTATCGACGGAAAGCTGGCGCAGAGCATGCACGCTCTGCTCGACCATATCGCGTGCATCGGCCAAGAGTCGCTGGCGCGTCGCCTCGGCGGCCTGGTACGCCGCGTCCTCCCATGGAGTGAAGGGCGTTTCTCCCTTGACGGGCGCCTCCGGGCCGGGGCCGTCGGGCTCGTCTTTGAGGGCCGGAGGCGGATCAGCCGCGCGCTGGGCGACGGCGGCCTCGCCTAGCTGGAAATAGCAGTGTCCTGAAAACTGCTGGATCCGGTGGACAATCTGCAGCCAGTGGCGTTGGCGACTCTTTAGCGCACTGACATGCTGCTGCCGAAGACGCAGCTTCTCATGCGGCGCATCAGCCGGCACGTCCTTGCCCCACGCCGCTTCTGCGGCCAGCTCCGCAGCGGTGAATGCGTAGAGCGGCCCCCGCTCGTGCGCGGCCTCAATGTCGCGCTGGAGCGCCTCGACGTGCGCGACCGCTTCTGGCAGCAGCGTCTCCCACTCGTCGCGCGCCACATCCAGGCAGGGCCGCGTGGCCAACGTCGAGACCACGGCGTGCTCGTCGGCACCGAGTGAGGCGGTACTGTACTCCGCGACCTGGGCCATCAGCTCGTCGCGCGGCGCAAACAGCAGCACCGATGCGCGGAAGATGCGGCGTGACACGAGAGCCTGTTTCTGGGTCATGAGGTCCTGCTGCGCGGCCTCAATCATTTGTGTCAGCACATGATCGATGCTGCGCAGATTCACGGCGCCGGCCCCTCCGGCACCGTCGCCGCCCCCCAGGGTATGCCCGCCACGCAGGGCGACGTGCGGGTGTGTGCAAGCCTGGCGGAGGCGCTGCAGCTGGGTGCGCAACACAGCCGTATCCAGCTCCCACGCCTCTGAGAGCGGTGCGCCGTCCGTATCAAGCTCGAGTGCTGCCAAACTCGCATGCCACACATCCTTGTAGAACGCGGTTTCCACGTGCGTAAAGTCCACCGGCACCAAGTACCGCGTCTGCGGCGGAAGGACCATTTCATGCTGCACCTGCGCCTTGGTATGACGGATGCCAATCTGGCGCAGCACATCGTACACGTACGGCGCGAGGCGCCCGCCGAGGATGCGTTTCCACGCGGCAGGCGTCGTGCCTGGCGGCACGAGCCCCAGGAACCACAGCGACGTGCGCAGGTCTGCGAGTTGCCGCACGGGTGTGCCGCTCACCGCCACGCTCATGCACCGGCGGATCATGCCCATCGTGCGTGCTGCATTGCCTCCGACAAGCTGCACCTCGTCCATGACGACGCGCCAAAAATCCAGCTGCACAAGTGGACTGCGCGGGCGCTCGTACCTTTTTGGATGACGCAGCGAGCGCACCGGCGCCGCATGCGACGCGGCCAGATCGCGCGCGAGCGCCTCGAACGAGACTACCATGACGTCCATGTCCTGCGCCCATGCGCCCCAACTGGTGTGCCCAGCCTGTGCGCGGTGCGCCGCCGCATTGCGGTGCCCCGTGTAGGAGTACACCCGCAGACTGGGCGCATGCACTTGTATCTCCTCGAGCCACTGGCGGCGCAGGATCTCAGGCGACACAATCAGGGTCGTACCGACCGGCTGGACATGCGTCTCGTTCGCGGCATCCCAGTACGACGGCTGCTCGTGCCGCGCGCGGTTCGTGTGCTCAAGCAGCAAGGCCAGCACTTCCACGGTCTTTCCAAGTCCCATCTCCTCGGCGAGCATGGCGCCACGCACGTCCTCGGCCGCGACGCGTGCGCTGTCATCGCTTAGGGCACCTGTAAGCACATGCGCATACAACGGCTGCACTCCGACCTGGATCCACCACGGCCCGCATGGCATGCGGAGCGCACGTCGCGCTGTAGGTGGCGCTTCGCGCTCAAGGAGGAAACTGAGGGACCGCCGTTGGAACGGCAGCAGCGGCGCCAGCAGGCCGCGCGGCTGTTCGGCCGCAGGCATCTGGGTATCAAGCCCGCGCTCGCGCTCGCACAGAGCACTGTACACCATGGCCGCGCCGGCTGTCTCATCAGTATCGCGTATGTGGCCCGGGCGCTCCGCCCCTGCGAGCACTCGTGCGTGCTCCACCAGGGTGAGCACGCGATCCGCGTCGCTCGGGTGGGCCGCCGGCGCAAACGCCGCCGGCGTGGCCAGTACATGGACAGTAAGTCCGAGTGATGTATCGTCATCCCAGGCCACCGATGCGTGAACCTGCCAAGTGCGCAGGGCAAGCGCAGCCTGGAGCCACTGCGAGGTGGCGTACGACAGCGGCACGGTGAGCCATGGGTCGTCGCTGACAAGGAGATCGAGGAGAGCCGCATGCTCTGGGTGCATCAGGGTGCCCGGCTGCATGCGTGCTGCGCGCTCGGCGACGACGCGCACGTCCACGTCGCCCGTGTAGCGGAGCGCCGGCGGATCGTCCGGGGCGTGGACGTCGAAAAAGAGCGTTTCGGAGACCACAGTGCACGCGTCGACGTCCACATGCGTCCGCTTCCGTGTGCGGTGTGCCCCCACGGGTGGTGTTGCCACATACGTGGCCAGCTCAGCGCCGCCGCGCGCCGCGACGCCCGCCGGCGTCCGGGGCATGGGGGTCGACGCGCGGATGGCGGCGCTCGCTTGTATATCACGTGATATACGGGAGCGGCGGAGGTCGGGCCGCTGTTGCGCGGCGTTTTGCTCTCCAGCCCACTATTACCATGTCTTTCCTGACCGGAGCTATTCGTGTTGCTGCCGCCTCATCGGGTTCGCGTGCTGCGCTGATGAAGCGCGCTGCTGTGCCTGCTGCGATGCAGGGTATGTATAAGTGTCTGACTGGCAGTGCGTCTGTACTCGGACCACAGCGAGTCGTTTGAGGAGTTCAACGAGCGCTACGTGAAGTTCTTCGAGGGTGTGCAGGATCAGTTCGAGGCGCAGCGTGGCCTGAACAACGCGTTCGCCTACGACCTTGTTCCCTCGCCTGAGGTCCTTGAGGCCGCGCTCAAGGCCGCTCGCCGCGTGAACGACTTTGCGCTGGCCGTCCGCATCTTTGAGGGCATCAAGCACAAGACCGAGAACGACTCGCAGTACAAGCAGTACCTTGAGGTGCTCAAGCCCCTGCGTGAGGAGCTCGGTGTGCCGCTGAAGGAAGAGCTCTACCACGCGTAATGTGTCCGTATTTTTTACACCGCTGTAGACGTGGACATGGCCGGCGGGCTATGGCTATCTCATTTCGACGACTTGAGCTTGCGCTCCAGCTCCAGGAATGCCGCCATGGACGCGTCCATCTTCGGTGCACTCGCCTCCTTGGAGGCCTGTGCCTCCGCTTCCGACGCGTCGCCGTGCGGCAGGGGCCCTAGGCGCTTCGTGTCCCATTCGTCCGGTCCAATCGGCGGCTCATAGTGCGCGAGACGCTTGCGGACTTCTTTCATCGTTTTTCCGTACTCCTCCAGCTCGTCCAGGTAGAGGGTGTGTACGCAGTTGATACATCCAGACATGCAGCAGTCCTCGGGGCCTGGCGCGCGGGGCCGCAACGGCACTTGTACATCACGCACTCGCACATGCCCCGCAAGGGTATCAGGACTAGGCTCCGCCTCCATAGACACTCGCCCGTGACGCCGCTTCTCGTGTCGCCAGTGCCGGATAGCACTCCGCTCTGTCGGCACGTGCGACCAGCGTTCCGAGAGGTCTTCGCCCAGATAGTTGCCCGCTCGCGTGTGAAGACGCGCCACCGGCACACTGGCGGGGTATGGTTGTGTCACGCGCGCAAACAGATCGCGGCAGTTCACCCGCGCCTGCAGGCGCGAGCACAGCAAAAATGCACCACTCAGCTTGCGGTTCAAAGAGTAGGTCTCCGGCGGCGGCGGCCGTTGGCGCTCACGGAGCATGAGCGGGATTTGGCCCTTCACACGCTCTGTAATCGTTTGCTGAGCAAATGGATATGGTACGGGCGCATCAGCACGGAATGGCTCGCCGAGCGCAACCATCGAGTCGACGTGTGCAGCGCGCATGGCCTGGGGTTAGTGGGAGACACGCACCTCCGACTCTTGGCCTGTCAAATAGCCAATGTCTACACTCCACCGTTCACACAACGCGCGATCGCCACTCACCGCAGCGCGAAGCAGCCCCAGCCACTTGGCAATGAACTCCGGCGAGTACGATCGCGTCGCGCCAAAGTCAATGAGCTGGATCGCTCGGCGGCCGTCGTGGTACAAAAAGTTGGTCCAGTTCGGGTCCGTCTGCATCAGGTGCCAGTCAAAGAGCTCACGCAGGCTCAGCTCCATAATCGCATGTGCAATGGCGTCGCGGGTCGCCTGGTCCTGCGTCGCCGCATGCGTGAGTGGACGACCGCGCATAAACTCAGTCGTGAGTATGCGCCTCGTGGACAGCTCGTCCACCACTTCCGGCACCTCAAACGACAGGGCCCCGTCTCCCGAGGGACCCATCGCACGTACATGAGCGCGGAAGCGACGGCCCATCTCGGCCTCACGCAGATAGTCGCACTCCTCCTGCAGTTCCTGTTGTAGGACCCGCACCGAATTCTCGAGGAACAGCCCTTTGGGCAAGAGCGCACTCGCAGCAAGCAGCCACTTGATGTTCGACAGGTCGCTCGCGATCGACTCGGAGACGCCAGGGAACTGCACCTTGACTGCAACACGCTGCCCAGCGAGATGTGGCTGCGACGGGAACGGATCTGCAAGCACCGCGGTGTGCACCTGCCCAATTGATGCTGCTGCGAGAGGGCGCTCATCAAAGGAAGCAAAACGCGTACGCCAGTCATCGCCAAGCTCCTCGCGCATTACCTGCTCCAGCTGCCAAGCTGGCATGTAATGCGCCGTGTCCTGGACGCGCAACAACACTTCTTCGACTTGGGGCGGCAAAGCATTACTGTCTTGAATCGAGAGAAACTGGCCCAGCTTTAGTGCGGCGCCCCGCATAGTCGTCAGCTTATCCACCAGTCGGTCTACATTGCGGGGGCTGAGAAACGCAGGCGATCGTGGTCCAGACGGCGGCGCGCCAGATGTGGCGCGCCGCATGTACTCACCGGCAGATCCCCATGCTAGCCCGGCACCCAGGCTGCCATAGTGCAGGAGACGCCCCAAGCGCGATGAAGGCACACGCGTCGCACGCAGCGGGCGCGTGCGCTCGTTGGCTGCATCATACTCTTCCAAAGGTGGCGTTACACGCACACGCACATCCATCGGCTCGGCGGACGCAGGGGAAGGGGACATGTTCTCCACGGGTATAACGCGCCCAGGCGGGCCAACAGGCACATCGGTCGCCTGGACAGTCGGCGCAGCACTAGCCGACAAAGGTGGCTCACTGGCCGACACAGGCGGCTCGTTGGCCGACACAGGCGGCTCGTTGGCCGACACAGGCGGCTCGTTGGCCGATACAGGTGGCTCGCTGGCCGATACAGGTGGCTCACTGGCCGATACAGGTGGCTCACTGGCTGTCACAGGTGGCTCGCTGTCCGCCGCGCCAGGCGTCGGCACTTGTGTCGGCCATGGCCTCACAGTCCGCGGCGTGATCACGCGTCCGCGCAGCGAAGTTTCTGACAGGATCCAAGCGGCCTGCGCCACTTTCGCCATGTCCGACCATGTGACGCCACTCGGGGGCCGACGGCTCATCTGGGCGTTTGGGCGTACGAAACAAGGCCTTCTTCGGAGCCGCCCCGAGCCTAATGTATCACGTGCTGTGCACGTCCCATCTACTCGCACGGCTATAAAGGACGCAGCCGGTGGCGTTCCCCACTGCAGGCCTTCTACGTTTGCAATCTAGCGGAAAGTGAGGGGACTACTACTTGTTGGCACACTTCTCGTTCTACTGTACTATTCTCTACCATCACGCATGTCTTTGCAACCCATTTCGCGAAGAGTCGCTCAGAAAATTTTTGCTCAAGAGCAGGGCGACGGTGTTGGCGTGCGTTTGCGCCGTGCAATTGGCAACCAGCAAATCCGCAACCTGACGCCATTCCTCATGCTGGACCACTTCCGCGTTGACGAAGGTACCGGCTTTGCGGACCACCCTCACCGCGGCCAGACGACCGTGACCTACATGCTCGATGGCTATATGGAGCACGAGGACTTTGCCGGCCATCGCGGCATTATTGGTCCTGGTGACATCCAGTGGATGTGCGTGGGCCGTGGTATGGTGCATGCCGAGATGCCGCGCCACTATGACGAACAGGGCCGCAAGTTGCCTCTGCCGGAGGGCATGCAGCTCTGGCTGGACTTGCCGAAGTCCGCCAAGATGATGGAGCCGTCGTATCAAGAACTGGCGTCGAAAGAAATGCCATACCAGAGCCCCCGCCCCAGTGAACCTAAGGAGACGGAAGGCGAGGGCTGGCGCGTTAAGGTCATTGCAGGCCGGAGTCATGGTGTTGAGTCGCCCGTGACGTGGCCGAACGGGGCGGGTTGCTGGTTTATGGACATTGAGCTGGACCCGCACGGATGGATTTTCCAGGAGCTGCCGACGGGGTGGAACACAGTTCTCTACATCCTCAACGGCACGGTCGTTATCTCGGAGAGCGAGGCGGAGTACAAGCGCCACGATCTACTTGTGCTGACGACACCTGAGAAGGTCGACGGTACTGATGGCGTGAAGATTACTAACCCGACGGACAAGCCGTCGCGTGTCATTCTCATTTCGGGTGAGCCGATGAAGCACAAGGTCGTCCAGTACGGACCATTTGTGATGACCTCCCCGGACGAGATATACCATGCGATTGAGGACTACCAGTTGAACCGCAACGGGTTCGAGCGTGCCAAGAACTGGCACTCTGAGATTGCCAAGCGTCTCATGTAGCTTATAGTCTTAGGTATGGCGACCCAACCGATCGAGCGCGCGAGGACCTTGCTCGTACCACTCGGCACGACTGATCCAGAAGCTTTCGCGGTTCTTCATAATGTCTGACAGGACAGCACCACCCAAGAACACCATATGCTTGCGGCGCGGGGGATCCTCGATGCGCAGCTTAAAGTTCGGCAAGCGCGCACCGTCCCCTTGCAGCACGCGCGCGAGGTATAGCTGCTTCATTTCCTTTTCCAATCGGCTTGGCAGACCAGGATACATGCTGCTGCCACCGCTCAGCACGATGTGTTTATACAACTCCGGCCGCACATCCACGGCGGCCGTTTGAATCGTCTGAAAGAGGAGTTCGGCCATGCCCGGCTGCTCGAGGCCAATCAGGTGCGGCTGGAACAGGCACTCAGGCGCCTCAAAGCGCTCCGAGCCAACGCGGATGACGCGCCCATCGGGCAGTGTGTACGACTCAACGAGCGCCGTCGTCTCGTCGGCCAGGCGCTTATCCAGGGGCAGGTCGTAACTGACGTAGCAGAGCTTCTCCTTGATCTGGCGCACCGTCTCAAAGTCCGCGGTACGGTTGAAAGCGTACCCGCGCGTCAGCAGGAGCTTAATCAGATGGCGCGTCACGTCTCGGCCCGCCACGTCGAGGCGCCGCGTGAGATGCGGCATCGCAAAGCCCTCATACACGGGCACAATGTGCGTTACACCATCACCGCTGTCCACAACCACACCTGTCTGCAGACCCTGTGCATAGAGCGTCAAGACGGCCTGGATCGCCACATAGACACCATCAAAGCCATACTCTTCGAACATGATGCGGCACATTTCTTCGCGGTTTCGCTTCGGGTTCATGGGCGGCTCCGTCAGCAGGATCTTGCGACCGCGCGGGTCGATCTTGAGTTTCTCATCAAAGGTATAGTTCCACACTGCGGTGAGCACTAGTCACGTACCATGCCGCATATCGTCAAAGTCCTTGACTACACCGTGCTCCATCGGCTGCGATACCTGCAAGTACGTACGGACCGCCTCGGCCTCGTCTCCGACCATGAGGTCCTTGATCTGTACACCCGACGCAGAGATCGCGTCGCGCTCTTCAGCGCGCAGAATCGGACGACCGACAATCGAAGGGAACACATGCTCCGGGAAATTGGAGCCTGTGCGTGAGTCCTGTGCCTGTTTTCGTACCCGCATAGCCTACTTTGACAAACTGGAATTTGTAAGTCTGCTCATGTACATACACCTGTGCCATTGTCCACGACCACAGGCACCGAGTCCGCCATTCTCACGCAAGATTAGGGCGGGGGCAGTGAGCCCCCGGCGTGCGATGCACGGGCGTCGCCGCGGCACGTGGGGCCACGTGACGGTATGGCTCCGCGCGGCGACCGCGCGGCTCCACTCGGCGAACGCTATGTCGGAAGACGGGCTGGACGACGAGCTTATCGCGCTCGTGGGCGAGGACAAATCGAGTCCGCCGCCGCGCCAGCTGTCTCCAGATCGGAGCAAGGGTCGGCGCGCCGCTCTGATCGAAGACTTGTCTGACAGCGATGAGGACGAGGAGGAAGACGCGTCACGCGCGCTGTATCCGCTCGAGGGCATCTACAAGGATGCGGATGACCGCGAATGGTATGTATGATTGTCTGACACATAGGCTGCTGAGCTTGAATGAGTTAGAGCGTGAGGAAGTACTATCTCAGCGCCGCGATGAGATCACCCGGCGTCAGCAGCAGGCGCAGCTGGCCGCCATGGTGCGCTCACAACAGGCGGCTGCCGGTAAGACGCGTCGCACGGGCGCCAAGCCCAAGATGAGCGAGGCACAGCGTGCCAAGCGCCGGCGCGATCATGCGCGCCGCGAGCTGGAAGACTTAGACGACCCCTTTGCAGAGGACGAGTCGGAGGAGGACGTGTTTGCCGAGTCGGACGATGACGAGCCCCGTCGGCCTGCGACGACCAAGGCAGCGAAACTTTCAGAGCTTCGGCGCAGCCGGGCAGAGCGCAGCCGCGGCGTGCGCGCTCGTGACGACGACGCCTCGCCGCCTCGCCGCCGGCGTCGCGCCATGGACAGCGACGAGTACGAGAGTGAGTCGGACTACGAGCCATCATATACGCCGCGGCGCGTGCGTGGCGAATCGCCCATACTTGTGGCGAGCAGCCATGAGCCACCATCGCTGGAGCAGCTGAATGCTGTGCGCCTGGGGCGCGACGAGCTGGAGCGCTTGCTCTTTATGCCGAACGGCAAAGACGTGGTGCGCGGCTGCTTTGTGCGCTGTTCCTGGGGCATGCGCGAGCGGCGCGAGGGCGGCAAGGAGCCGCTGTACCGCGTGCATCAGATCACCGATGTGCAACAGCGTGAAAAGTACTATGACGTGAGCCAGGACAAGGCGGGGCGCTGGATGAACAGCTTTTTATCGTTCCGCTGGGGCGGGAAGGACCACAGCGTGGACCTGCGCCCCATCAGCACGCAGAGGATCAGCGATTCTGAGCGGCAGCGCTGGATCGCTGCGGCGGGCCCTGACCCTCAGTTCCCAAGTGCTGATGCTTTTGAGGCCAAGCAGCGGCAAGTCGAGGCGGCGCTGAGTGCGCCTCTGACCGAAAATGACATCAAGAACATGATCCAGCGGAAGCGCGAGCTGCGCACAGCGGCTGAGGCAATGGGACAGGGGTCCACAGCCGCTGCCGTGGCGGCGGTCCAGTCCAACGCCCCCAGTCGCTTTGACGAGCATGCCATGGCACAGATCAACGAGCGCAACCGAAAACAGGACCGCGAGCGCATCCATGAAGCAGAGCGCCGAGCTGCACGAGCGAAGCAGGCGGCCCCCCCGCCGGCCGAACCTTCAGCCGCGCAGGTCTCTGCTGCCCTGGCCGCGGCACCGTCAGGCTCCGCCGTTGTGCCCAATATTGATATAGACCTAGGCGACTTTTAGTGGATCATGCATCATCGTCTGCGCCCTGTGTCTCGCCTTCTTCATCGCTGTGCAGTGCCTCGCCTTGCGCCTCGTTTGTATCGGTGCTAGGCGCCTTGGGCTGGCCGCCCGGCGCCCGGCGCTGCTCGCCGACCTTGAGAATCGCCGACGTCGGGATCGTGCCTGAGGGGTTGAGGAACTCAAAGTCAGGGCCGACAAAAACGTCCAGGTAGTTGAGCCACTTGGCAAACTCGGCCGTCTCCTCCTCGGTTTTGTAGATCTGGTCGTAAATGAACGTCTGCTTGAACGTGTCCATCTTATCTTGGAACGCCTGGTAGTCAACATGCTCGCGCCTTCCGCTCTCAGCATCAGGCGGGAGGGGCTTGGACGACGCTTGCCGCTGCGCAATCACGCGGTCAATACGCTCGTTGTTGTTCGTCACCTTCTGATTGTAGCCGCCAAAGAACGGCTCGACGAGGAGCAGGCCCAAGCCTGGGGCCTTGGGCACGTGGATGCGTGCTGGGCCGTACGTCTGCGCAACGAGCGAGACGGGCGCATTTGTGCGGCCGATCAGCACGAGCAGACCGATCATCTTGCGGATCTGATGCAGCATGAACGACTGGCCGTGGAACTGGACCGAGACCCACTCGGTACCGTGGATCATGCGCGGATCCGAGATCGTCAGCTTCTTCATCACGCGGTGCGCACTGCGATCGCGAAATTCTTTGCCGACGGTGTAATTGTGGAAGTTGTGGGATCCCGTGTACTCGTCGAACACGCGGCGCACTCGCTCCAGGGCCGGCCTGTCTATGCGCCACTGCCGCTTGCCCAGCATGTCCTGTGCAAAGTCGCCACTCGTACCGTGGGCCTGCCAGAATGGATGGTTCAGCACAGTATTGTCCCTAAGCGCCTCATCCTCCCAGGGCGCCACCGGGGAACCGTCCTCTTTCATCGGCGCCTCCTCTTCGCCCGTATTCAGGCGGCGCAGCATCTTCCACATGGAACTGAACGGCTTGGGCGGAATAAACACGTATGTGGGAAGCAGGTATTCGTAAAGGCGCGAATCACAGCTCGTGCGCGCATTGAACGCGCTTTGCACGCGGCGCATACCCCAGATGCGGATCTGGGGCGGCAGCAGCGTATTCACATATTCCGTGAGCGTCTGCTGCGCCGGCAGGTGAGGCGGCTCTAGGATCAGCTTGAGTGTGAGCAGGTTGCCGGCCGCGTGCACACCACGGTCGGTGCGGGCGGCGCGCTGCAACTGCACCTTGTTCGGGTTGACCGCATTGTCCTTGGATACGGCACCAGCGCGGCAAAAGGCATCGAAAATGTCTCCCTCAATGGTTTTCACACCCGGATTCCTGATGTCAGCAGGGACACGTACACTTGCAGGCCCGAGTACTCGGAGCCACAGTACCCAAAGAAGATGGCCACCTTGCGCTTCTGCCGGTCAGCTACGTGCACGTACCGCCAGGCGCCCTGTACCCTCACCATCGTCTGTGCGCGACACCTTGGCATCTCGGGCATGGTCCTCGCTGGGGGCCTCGCGCTTTTCGGCAGCTGCCACCATCGTGCTCGCCCGGCTAGCTCCTCTGCGGCAGTCGCTGCGGCGCGCCGATCGAGGTCTTTTCTTCACGTGACAGGTACGGCGACGTGCCGCGCGTGAAGAGCTTCTTGCCGGTCGACATGTCCGCGGCGGAAGAGGCCAAGCAGCGGGGCAACGACCTCTTCAAGAGCGGCAAGTTCCGAGACGCCGCACAAGCATACACAGAAGCGATCTCGAACGACCCCCAGAGCGATGTGCTGCTGCTAAACCGCTGCGCAGCGTACATGGCCCTGAGTGACTATCGGCGCGCCCTGGCAGATGCCGAGCAGGCGGTAAAGCTGCAGGGCGAGGCACCCACACCCAAGGCGATCATTCGCCTAAGCAAATGCCTCGTTGGCGTCGGTCGTCCGCGCGATGGCTCCTTGGCGCTGCAGTCCTTGCGCTCAGGCACGGTGGGCACGGAAGCGGAGCAGAAGCAGGCCCAGGACGTGGATCTGCTGGCACAGCAGATGGAGCGCCACCTCGTTACGCTCGAGGCATACTTGCGCGAAAAAAACTGGCTGCTCGCAAGTATTGCACTGGACCAGGCGCAGGGCGTGATGAAGCTGACCGACGCCTCCTCGCCCAAGGCGTGGCAGGAGCTGCGGGCCATAATCCTTCTGCAGCGGGGTCAGTATAGCCAGGCACAGTCGCTTGCGATGGATATGTACCGTTCTGACCCCTCCGATACGGACGCGATCTTGCTAGGTGCACGCGTGCTCCTCGCGAACAACGACGTGACCAAAGCTGTTACACAGGCGCAAGCTGCGCTGCGATCCGACCCTGATCGCGCCGATGCCAAAACGTTTCTGCGCAAGTGCAAGACCCTTTCGACGCTCAAGGACGAGGCTAACGCAGCCTTCAAGGCGAACCGCTCTGACGAGGCTCTCGCTAAGTATGCAGAGCTCTTGCAGGTCGCCGACACCGATGCCGACACCGATGGTGAGGCCAAAAAGTTCAAGGCAGTCATCCACTCGAACCGTGCTATATTGCTGAGCAAGCTCGCGCGTTTCGACGAGTCGATCCAGGACTGCACAAGGGCGCTGCAGCTCGATGCAGGGTTTGTCAAGCCGCTCAAGACGCGTGCCCGCGCCTACCTCTCGAGCGAGAAGTATGAGGAGGCAGTGCGCGACTTTAAGCGCGCTGTGGATGCAAGCGTTGGCACCGCCGAGCACGAAGCGCTCGTTCGCGAGTGCCGCCGCGCAGAGGTGGACCTAAAGCGCAGCAAAAAGCAGGAGTACGTATACACACCTGACACCAGCTATTACAAAATCTTGGGCGTGCCCAAGACGGCTAGCGGGGCCGAAGTTAAAAAGGCGTTCCGTCGGGAATCGCTCAAGCACCACCCCGACAAGGGTGGCGATGAAGAAAAGTTCAAGTTGTGCAACGAAGCGTACAGCGTACTGTCCGACGAACAAAAGCGCCGCCGCTATGACTCTGGCGTCGACGATATGGACGCCATGGATCTAGGTGGCATGGGTGGCTTTAGTGGTATGGGTGGTATGGGTGGTATGGGCGGCGTCAACCTGGCCGATTTGTTTGGCGCGCAATTTGCCAACTTTGATATGGGCCCTGGCGGCACAAGCACGCATTTCTATGGCCCCGGCGCGAGCAGCTTCCGCTTTGGCTAGTCTACATAGGCCGCAACGACATGATCTCTACGACGCACTTACCGTGTCGCTTGGCCAGGATCACACATGTATCGTCATCGAAGCGCACCGACCACACCGTCTCACACGGCTCACACAGATATCGCAGAAAGCGCCCGGTGGTCACGTCCCATAACTTGACAAGGCCATCCGAGCCACCCGTGACCATGTAGCGGTCGTTCAGTTGCAGGGTGGTGACACCACTATCGTGAGCACAAAGCCGGTACAGGCATTCCAACGTCCGCAGCGAATACACAAGCACGCGGCCGTCACTGCTTCCCGTTGCTAACATATCGCCGAAGAGCTGCAAGTGGGCAACCACATGCGTATAGCCTTGGAACATGGCCAGCATCGCTCCAGTCGTCGCACTCCATACCCGTACTGTTGAGTCAGAGCTGCCAGTGATAACATGCGTCCCATCAAAAGCCACCGCATACACTTGCAGCTGGTGCCCCTTGAGAACGTGAAGGCACTGCCCCCGGGTCCAATCCCACACGCGACACGTGAAGTCATAGCTGCCACTCGCCACCTGGTGTCCATGCACGGCCAGGCACCGTACTGAGTGCTGGTGCCCAGCCAACACATGTCGCACCACGCCCCTCTCGAGATCCCACACACGCAGGGTGCCGTCGCGGGAACCTGTCACAAAAAACGGTTGTCCGGGGATGCCTTGAGCACATCGTATCGTGGAGGTATGACCATGCAGCACTTGCATGCAGTGTCCCGTTGCCACATCCCATACACGAAGGCTCCGGTCGGAGCCAGCACTAACGACCAGCGTCTCTGTACGGCCCCAGCCGTGCGTGCGGCCACAAGCGGTATCAGTGGCCTGACAGCGCTCGGCCGCATAGGCAGCATCCCGCACAGACAATCCACCATGTTCGACCAGCGGGAGCATCGCTGCAGGCCTATCGTCTGACTGCGCAAGCTGCAAACCAAGCGGGGCGTTATGCATCACGTACGGCGTTCCGCGTTGGGTACCCGTTGCCAGCAAGAGGCACCATACACCACTTTCATGGCCCTGCAGCACATTCGCTAGCTTACCCGTGCGCTTTGAGAACACATAGATGCAACTGTTCGTCAAACCCACGACGATCCAGTCACGGTCCATAGCACAGCAAGTGAGGGCCAGGCGTCGATTGGGGTCTGGGTCAGCATCCGCTAGCTCTTCGGTCACATAGGTCGAAAGAATACGGCCTCCCTTCTGCCAGTGCCATGCTGTCAAGTAGGCCAACCGGAAATAGTCCCGAAACGCCACGGTGCCGCTCTGGCCGGGTGGCGGAAGCCGGTCGATTGAACCGGCAAAGAAGGAGCGCCGCCGCCGGGCTTTTACACCATCTAATGCCATGCTCTCATCCTTTTCTTGCATCTCCAAGGAAGAGGCTGGGACCAAACTCGCTACGAGCCAGTCAAGGTGTTGCGGAGTATGGTACCCATAGCGCACGCACATCCAGCCCCAAATGTATTCATCTGTAGCCAGTCGATACCATGTTTGGCTAACAGCCGAAGCACGAACAAGGGAGCTGCAGTCATCAAGAAACGTGAGGGTATGCAGCGCCACCTCCCTAGGCAAACGCTGAAGAAAGTCCACTTTGAGTCGCGGCACAATCATTGACTCCAAGTCGGAAAGTTCGCGAACATGACACTCTCGCACCAACGCTTCCAAAAATTGATATCTTTCAGACGGTGTAGCAGCTACAAAGCTGCCCAATGCATCCGCCAAGGATGTCATCCGTGTCGTAGCGACGCGGTCTGTCTCGCGTCGGTGGCGGCAAGGCACGCGTCAAGATCTCGTCGTACAGATTTGCTCTATTACTAATATCCTACAAGCTAGAATCCCCGCTCGCCTATCATCATAGCACTCTCGTTGGTAGCATCCAGCTCGACTGCAGGCGCCGTAACCGGACGGGCACCTACAGGTGTCTTTTCAGAAGTGTGGCTTCGCGCAGGCATCACGGGCACATTGCCAAGCGTATCCCATGTAGTCGCAAAGTAGCCTACCATAGCGCCAAGAATGATAGACAGTAGCATGTACCCATTGTACGTCATGGCAATAAGCATGATCAGGTAGGCACTGGTGAACTGAATACCATACAGCAGAGTACGCACGCACTGCTGCACAAAGGTAGGGCGGATCCGCAGTCCTCGGGCCGTCAGAGCCCGCGGTGGAAGACCAAATACCATGCCTAGCGCATGTGCAGGGAGGGACTTTGAACTCTGGTCTTCCTCAGATGATCCACTGCTGTGGATGCCGTTCTCAATCCACTTTTCCGGGAACTCTTGCTGACTCTTAGCAATGCTCTCTAAGGCACTAGCGATCACAAGCCGATCATACTCGCGTGCAAAGCGGCGAATGCATTCTGTAAGAATTACCCAGAAAGCCACACCAATGCAGGAGCCTGCAAATTGACCCGAGGTCGAAACCATCCACGATCGTGTGAGAAAGCAGGCACCTATAGTTTTCCAGTTTCCAAGCATATTCATTGAACACATAGGCTCATCGCTCATACCGCCCATATCGCCCATGCCACTCATGCCTCCCATGTGACCTGAGTTGCCGGAGCTAGTCGAGTTGCCCATGTCGCCCATGCCACTCATACCGCCCATTTGGCCCATACCGCTCATGCCGTGCATCTCATCACCATGTCTGGCATGCAATTCGGGCATGCTTGCTTGCACATAGGCCATTGTTTAGGAAGCACGGATTGCCAAAGCCACTCTGCCTTTGATATATATAACGGCTAGCCTCGGTACATTTCCGGAGAGTTTCCAGTAAGGCATTACCATCACGTGCATATAACCTATCGCACGCCAACCACATGGCACACCGTCATCACTTGGTGACAGGCTTGGCTCGTGCATTGTCTTGGCAAAAGTGCTGGCCGCCTCAATTCATGACATGTGGTGTACACACGCAAGCAACCTACGGCACATGGAAGTCTCCTATCACCAGTGATCTGCTCACACGAAATAGTGCCACGATCCATGAGGTCGCCGTTCGTTCTAACACGACAGTTTATACAATCACTCACCCGCACAATCGTGGACGTACGACCCTTGAATACCGAAAATTTGACAGTCCTTCACAAGCACATATTTGTGAAGCAATCACGGATTCTGTGCGCTCCTGTGTGCATGAATATGGCGGCGGCGCCTTTAGTATTCTCGCCGATGGCCGTGCTGTCTATGCCTATCAACGAGATCGAACTTTTGGCGTAGATGTCGTGGACATGACGTCTCAATCTATATCGAATCTTGTGGAGTCAACTTCATGTAAGCGTTATGCCGACTTTGGCGCGCATCCATTCTTGTCACTTCCGGTCCTGGCTGTAGAAGAAGAACATACGGCGACGGCTGTCATCAATCGCCTAGTCTGCATACATGAACAACAAGTGTACAAGGTACACGAGGGGAACGACTTCTATGCCTATCCCCGCTTTTCTTCTGATGGTCGCTTTATCGCCTGGGTCACCTGGGATCATCCTAGCATGCCATTCTGGGCCTCCAAGCTTTGGGTCGCTGCCATCCAGAGTTTGAATCCGATCACCATCTCTACGCCTGTTCTTGTTGCTGGCGGGAAAGATGTAGTGGCACAGCAGCCTGTATGGGTGCCTGGCTCGGCGACTCTACTGTTCACACGCAATGGTCAAGCCTCGGACATTTACGAAGTGGACGTGACTGCTAAGAACGAGGAATGTTGCATTTCGCGCGCAGTACCGAGCGGGGGTGATGTTGAGGGAGACCGAGAAACAGTGCAGGTACAACCTCCGCTATGGAACTTAAACGCTTCTAGCTTAGTGGCTTTGAATCAACAGTGGACTGTATACGTTGAGACTCAATCCGGGAAAGATACCCTGGTTCTTATCGATCGAAAAGAACGCAAACGAATCCCTCTTCATTCTTCTTATACACAATTTTCTCAACTGCGTGCTGCTAATGACGACCAGTTTGTTTGTATTGCTAGTTCTCCTACATCTCAACCAGCTCTGATTTTATGCCGTTTAATACCTAACGACACCGGGTCGTATACGATCGATATCGAAATACTCCGGGCCAGTTCTGACCCGTTAATTTCTGAGGACTTTATAAGTGTACCGGAACCTATCACCTTTCCCACTCAGTTACCCGATGGGTCATCGGCTACCTCTCATGCACTTTTCTATGCTCCTAAAAATCCTGGGTACGTTGGCCCTGCAGGTTCTTTGCCACCTTGTCGTATGATAGTTCACGGTGGCCCAACTGCATGCGCATCTTCCTCGCTGGATTTGGCGATACAATACTGGACTACTAGGGGATGGGCTGTGTGTGCCGTGAATTTTGGCGGAAGCACAGGGCATGGGCTGGAATATATGCGCCGCCTACAGGGCCATTGGGGCGATGTTGATGTACGTGACTGTGTCGCAGCAGCTGCCTACCTGGGCGGCGTGAATCCACCATGGGATCTTCCTATGTCTAAAGAGTTCGAGTTGAAGGAATGCAATGGTGAGGATGGTTCTCGAAGCATCACAGTGATGCGTCGAGAGCCTCCATCCTATTTAATGGAGACAATTTTGGCGTCGGTGATTGGCAGTGGTGTCTTCTTCTTCACGCGCTTACTCCTTTCCTGGCTAAGCTGGCCTGCTTCGTGTGCCTGGGCCCTGGGCCTTCTCGGTGTGATTTGGGTGGTTGTTCATCGAATTGTTTTACGTGTGCAAGCCGAATCTATTCGCGTCATGCCTCATCTAGCTGTTCAGCTCGAGACTCACCGAGGAATATGGACTGGTGCTCGGTCACAACCGTTTATGGAAATTTCTTGCGAACGCGAGTTTATTCCTCGCGATACAATCTTGGATTTTTTTATGATGGAGGGAATTCAGACCTTCCGGGTTTGGGATTATGCGGTATTGGCCACCTCGTCAGAAACCAAGAATCATTCGCTCAAGATACTTTTTCCTAATTTGATGCCCTCTCGCTCTCTCTATATCCATGTATATCAGCGGTTGCACGACATGCTTCTTCACAATGAGCCCTCAAAATATCATGCACGAGTGGATGCTTCCCGGATCTGTCTCCATGGTCGTTCGTCTGGTGGTCTGACAGTTTTGTGTGCTCTCGTGCGCTATCCATCTGTGTTTTGTGCTGGTGCCAGCTGGTATGGCATTAGTCATTTAAAAGAGATGGCGGAGTATACCCACAAGTTTGAGCAGCATTATACATCTTCTTTGATGGGAGGACCCCCTAATGCCATACCCGACGTCTATTATCAGAGAAGCGCACTGTTCCATGCAGATCAAATCCGGACCCCTGTGCTTTTGCTTCAGGGCGGACAAGATAAAGTGGTTCCTAAACAGCAAAGTCAACAGATGGCGCGTGCCATTGAGGCTCAAGGTGGACGGGTGCGCTATGTGGAATACGAAAATGAGGGGCATGGCTTCCGCCAGGCGGAGACACGGCAAGCAGCCCTAGAGACTGAGTTTGCATGGTTTTCTTCGGCGTTGCGCAACACAAATGTACAGCTACGGTCTTGTCCCTGAGTGTGGTTGATTTGTCATCATCCATGGACCGTGCGCGCAGGGAGATTCTGAACGTGATTTCATCTTGACGAGCGGGATCATTTCGAGTCGTCTCACTCTTCCTTCATTCCATGTAGCGTTAATATAGACGTATTCTCTGTCTACGTCACTTTTAGGGTACATACAATCCAAGCCTCCCGCGGGTGCGAGAGGGAGCGGTCCATGGACGTAGCACGTTACGTATCACGTGATATACAGCGGTGTGATCGGGCAGACATCCGCGCGAGGCCCCTTCACCACTTTTAACCTATACAGCCTTTTAGACGGCTGTCTCAGGTCGTCAAGAGAAACAATCTCGGGGCTTCTCACCGATTGTGAGAGTGAAGGATAATGGATCGTGACGGTAGTTCGTCTGGGTCTCCCCAGGGTGCATGGCGATTTGCCCAATGCTTCGGTGATAAGGGTGACATTGAAGACATCACTGAGGCTGATATCATTTCGACCGTTGAATTCGATCCAACAGGTGATTACCTGGCCACTGGTGATAAAGGAGGACGTGTTGTCATGTTTGAGCGTAGTGGTGCTGGTGCGGGCTCCCAGAAACAAGGATGCGAATATCGGTTCCACACTGAATTTCAGTCGCACGAGCCTGAATTCGACTATCTCAAATCACTTGAAATCGAGGAAAAGATCAACCAAATCTGCTGGTGTAAACGCCAAAATGCGGCCCATATGTTGCTGAGCACCAATGGTATGTGTGAACCGACTCACCGCAGACAAAACGATCAAGCTTTGGAAGGTTTTTGACAAACCTCTGAATGCCGTTGCAGAAGGCAGTTTGGCGACGGGAGAAGATCCCACCAGCGTCTTGATGTCTAAGATGACGCATGAGAGCCATCAAATGGACGGCACTTTGCATCCCAGCCTGCTGAAGCTCGGCGCCCCCCATGGTGGCCTGATTACCCCTTCATTGTCACCGGCTCAATCGCGCTTACTGCGATTGCCTCGTCTAGTGTACCATGACACTATTGTTGCAGCTGTTCCACGGAAGATCTATGCAAATGCTCATGCCTACCACATCAACTCACTCTCTGTGAATTCCGATGGTGAAACCTATATTAGTGCGGATGATTTGCGGATCAATCTCTGGAATTTGGGCATAAGTGACCAGAGTTTCAGTATGTTTGACTTTCTAACTCTAGACATTGTTGATATAAAGCCAGTGAACATGGAAGAACTCACCGAAGTAATCACGGCAGCTCAGTTTCATCCCATTCATTGTAATGAGCTGGTGTATTCGAGCTCGAAAGGCACGATCAAGCTGGCTGACATGCGTGAATCTGCCCTCTGTGACCAGCATGCGAAGCTCTTTGAAGAGGAGGAAGATCAATCTACTCGCTCGTTCTTCAGCGAAATTATCAGCAGCATCTCAGATGTGCGCTTTAGCCATGATGGGCGCTATATCTTATCACGCGACTACCTAACTTTGAAAGTTTGGGACGTCAATATGGAGTCGCGTCCTCTGGCAACGATTCCCATACATGATTATCTGCGCCCAAAGCTCTGTGATCTTTACGAAAATGACTGCATTTTTGATAAATTCGAAGGCATTTGGGGGCCTACCGGCACAACAGCATTGACTGGCAGTTACAGCAATTATTTCCATCTTGTCGATTGGGAGCGCGACTCAAGTGTCGTTCTCCAGGCGGACAAATCTGCATTTAAGTCCAAGAAGCTTGCAGCCACACACAAGCCTGGCGCCCGCAGTGCGGGAGCGGGGGGCATTAACGCCAATAACGTGGACTTTAACAAGAAAATTCTACATGCCAGTTACCATCCTAGGGAGGACACTATCGCGATCGCTGCAACAAACAATCTGTTTATCTTCTCGGCCAACAACCCCGCAGCTTCTGCGTAGCTGTTCATCTCATGTACAAACTATTAGGATTGCCCCTTCCTTAGTTACGAAAATTGCTATTCTCGTCCTTCTATACATGACTGCCGCTGTTCCAGCGCTGAATACCGTCAAGCAGGCGCCTCCTGTTCGGCGTGTCTGCAAAGAGCGCTCGCACAAGCATCACCATCTCCTCACGCGTATAGTCACATAGAGCACTGCCGCTTTCGTTACCAAAGAGCAAGTATTCAAGATCGGCCATGGATCCTTGCAGGATGTCAGGGAGATAGGCGAACTTAAAGTAACTTGGCACCTGCGTTTCGGCCCCGTCGAGCACCGACGTCACTGCTTCTAAAAGCATGTGACATAATTTGGCCAAGCGCATACTTTCAGGTTCTGAAATATCCTGCAAATCCTCGATCTCGTGCATAATACGAGAGAACAGGCCATCCACCAACTCACACATGACTTGTACCAGAGTCTCGGCCGCCATCACCGGCCGCCACACGGACGCCAAATGTGTCAAGAGGTGCTGTACTTGAAGAATCGCTCGCTCACAGGCCTCATATCGTGCATTGTCATCCGTACGTGAGAACCCATCGGCCTGGTCCATACATTCGTGCAGAGATTGCGCCTGGAATGCCAAAAGCGCCGTTCGCCACTGCGTACTCATGTCATCAAGCAAATCCGCCTCAGCCCGCAGCGATCCCTCCAGCATCTGGCGCGAAGACATGCGAAATGCACCCCACTTGTTCGATCGTGTCGCATACTCACGCAGAGTGACGGCTGTGAAAGCACAATCATTCACAAACAGCATTCCTAGGAGGGGAACATGTTGCAGAACTTGGCCATGGACAATGGGCATCAAGGCACGATACAACTGCACAGACTCCACCAGACCTTGCGCCGTCCACGGTCGCATTTGCATGTCCTCGTCTAAGCGACGCCACTGTATCGCGATTAATTCATGAATCTCAATGATGCGCTTCGAAACGGAATACGTCTGCCAAAGGTGAGAGATTGGCTGGACAGCAGAGGCTGGCGGATGCAGTGTGGCGCTGATGTCAGGCTTATAAGGCATCTTTGGCTCTGGCTCCCCTTCTGTATCATCCTCGTTCCAATCCCATGCATCTAATGATTTTTCTTCCACGGAGGCTGAGCCTGCCTGCTGGGAATACTGAGTCGAAGGCGGCTCTATAGTCTCGCTCAGAATTTGTTCCACTTCCGCATCGTCATCGCCCCACCCCCAATCATCATCCAAGTCTTCCTTCTCCCTAAGAGTACTGTTATTTTGAGGAGCTAACTCCTCATCTTCATCTCCCCATTCCCAGTCATCTTCAGGCTTCTCATTCTTGGGTGCAACAGTTGGAGGTAACGCCTTTTCGGTGGTGCTTGGGAACTTGGCACCAATCTTGACAACCCCCAGTGTAGGCTTTTTCCCTTTTGTCAGAGGGTTCTTTGGCGTTGAAATCGGTGCCTGTGGCATCGTACTGTTCGGAGGCGGTTTCTCAGCCACAATGGATGAAGGCTTCTCCGTTGTAGGCTGTAGCGGGACACGCATGGTAGTTGGAACGGGGACCTGCTTCGAGACAGGGTCCCAAAGTCGATCATGGGTATCGACGATAATAGACCGCACATGATCAAGTACTGCTCCCACCATATGTTGTTTACAGATGGCATCGGCTGTCTTCGTCCAAGCAGGTAAATCTGACAAGGGCTCAGGGGCACCCGTAGGGGGCTTAGTTCGAGGCAAAGCGACGTCCGACACAAAACGCAACTGAACTAGATGGCGATGAAGCTCCATTGCTCCTGCCACCAACATGGCTTTACTTTCTTGAACCTCATCAAAGCTTGTCACAGCTGGCAGACACAAAGTCAGATGCGTTTTGACTAATTCAATGATTGGCGGTATACAGCGTCGCAAAAGTGAAGCACGAAGATCGGGACGTTCGGGTATAAAAGGTTCGAGAGTCGATAGAACGGCCTTAAGTTCAGGAACGGCCGCGCCCACCTTCAAGGAAGCTGCGCTCGTTGTTTTCTCTAAAATCAGACCTTTGTTTGTTTGCGTAGCTTTCCATTGAGTCATGCTGTTCAACAATGGCTCCACCACTTGTTCGAGAAGCTGTCGAGACAACTGAATTACCTGCGTCTCTGTCCCGGGGACTTGTTTCGAGTGACCAGGGTGGTCAGCTAGCCCGGTGGTCCATCGGATGCCGCCTTCGGCAACCTCAATATCCAGTAAAAATGCAGAATTCTCACTCTCTTCATTTGCAAATTGGTTTGCCATACTCTTGCATTGGCTTACAAGCAGATCCATTGACGCCAAGCGTGCCAAGGGCTCCTCTGTATCCAATGTTACCAGGCCTTGTTGAAAGTTAGCCTGAATTCCAATCTTTGCGAGTTCTCTTTCTGCAGTGATACGGAGCGTAGCGACATTTTCCGTATCACTTTTCTCCATGGCCTGCTGCAAGGCCACAACATGTCGTAGCGCCCGTGTCACATCTGATACCACGGCGGCTACCCTCGACGAATGCGTGTACCGGGCGGTAGCATTCGAATAAGCCTTTAAAGCCTCATGAAGCTCATCCGTGACAAAGTCTTCTGCAGTCGTACAACTAGTCACAGTCTCCAATGCCGGCTTAGACTGCGTCTTTGTTTCAAGTGTTTCGATCTGTGCATCTAGCAGCTGAACAACTGCGGAAGCCGGAAGCTTCTTCTGAACAACCTCTCCTGGAATATCCACCAGTGGTGATCCAACAGATGATAAAAGCTGCGTCACATCGTGCGTCGCCATGCTGGACACGTGTCCAGCTAGCAAGGGCTAGGGGATCCGTTCTCCATCGGCGTACCACCACCGTGCGCCAGTCATATGCACAGGACACGTGGATATTAGTCAGCTCGTGCTCCTTGCCCGTCAGCCAGGCCACGACGAAGGACAACCATGTCGGATCGGGTGCGTTGACTTGACGTTGACACAGCTAGACCTACGGCCGAGGTGGTCGAGGTGGTGGACGTGGCGGTAACCGAGGTAACACGGTTGGTCGCGGAGGTAATGTCCCTCAAGAGAAGCCCAAAAAAGAAGCCATTCTCAACCTGGCGAAATATGTCGACCAGCAGATTCGTGTGAAATTTTCTGGCGGACGCGAAGGTACGGTGTATCTAAACTTACGTATAGTTGTCGGTGTACTGAAAGGCTACGATCAACTAATGAATCTTGTCATGGATGACGTGGAAGAGCTGTTGCACAACCCTGCCGATGGCGAAACTACTGGCCAGCGCCGGTCATTGGGCCTAGCTGTCCTGCGTGGCACCAATCTGACCCTGATTAGTCCGATGGATGGATTCGAAATGATCGAAAAGTACGTTTCTGCTATGATGCTCACCGACAGTCCTTTCTCTCAAGCGGAGTAATTAGAAGTTGGTGGTTTGGCCCGGTGGGTGCGCGAAGGGAGAGGTCGAAACACTGTACGAGTCATACCCCGTATTGGATGTATCCATAGGTCCCGAGAAATAAGGGGTGCTGTGCAGGTTTGGGTCGGGCGTCGCTGCATTTGCAAGGTTTAAGGAAGCACCCCGCAGATAACGCCGATACATGACTCTCAGGCGATACAACACGCGAAAAAGGAGGTTTGTGCAAACCCATACACCACCCAGCACGCTCGTGATACGCACCAAGAAGGCGACCAACGGCTTGGAGTGTTGGCGCACCGTCATCGTCATAGGCTCGATGTCATACTTGAAATACAATCCCGGAAAGGCGGCCTGTCCTTTCGGATCGCGCTTGTAATCCGTCACACTGTACTGGTTCGTGTTCAAGACACGTCGGCCTGAGATGTATTGGGTAGGAACCACGGATAAGAAATACTGGTATACAGCTGCGTCTAGAAAGTCAGTCGCGCAAATGCCACGTACAGTCATGTGTCAATTCCATACTCACATCCAGGGGCTCAGCAATATCGGGGAAGTAGTCGCCGAAACTGAACTCGTGGATAATATGAGACATATTGATATCTCTGTCAAGGCCTGCATTGGGGATCATGAATACGGGAACAAGCGCTTTGATATGGAAATTCCCTGTGACTTTCTTTACCTTGATACTGCCGTAGATGCGGCATGCTGGTGCATTGTCACCGTCGATAGACCTGTCAACCACTTCAAAGCCCGAATCTTTGTGACGGGGGCCACCACGAACAGACTTTTTGTTCTTCCGGGGCATTTTCTTTTGGTTGCGGTATTGGGCATGTGTCAGCTTGTAGAACTGGTTATGGTGCCCCTTGCTAGCTGCACGCCTCCTTTCTGATTCAAAGTGTGTTGGATCTTTCACGAGATCATTCTCGTCGAAGTGTACAAAATCACCTGTGGCATCCCGCAGATCAATGACCAGTTCTGCATCATTAGTATGGGCAGAAAGACGTACTGCTACAAGGTGAAGCAACCGTAATGTCAATATTGAGCTGCATCAAACTTCCAATATGGTTGTCGACGTCGAACGTAAACTCAGGACTTGTAAATAGGTATGATCGAATCTCAACAAGTGCCATGATGGTCATTACTAGGCCCAAAATAACCGTAAGAAGACCACCATGTGAGGACCTTTTGAGGTACATTGGCTGTGTCTCATGGTTAGCATACACGAGTACCAACTTTGGGAAATGCATCGAATTGCCGAAGCTGACATATCAGTTACTCCAAAGACCATACATACCCTGGGCAGGCGATCCAGCGTGTCGAGCAGCGCATTGTCCGACATGCTGCAGTAACGAGGCACAGGGTCAATCGAACCCGCGATGTGGATCCCTCGAACAACGGTCTCCCGGTTTAAGCCTTGTAGGCTCCTATTAACATGTGGAGAAACACTACCGTCGGTGTCGGCTTTCGCCGCCAGGGCCGACAGGCCGGCGCATTTGGGAATTCGACATTTCCTCCTCATCCAAGCCCGCGTCGCTCCGAATGCGTTCAATCTGGAGTAAGCACCATTGAACATACCTCTTCAAGGATAGGTTTGTATTCATTGAATCGTTTTTCAGCGAGCTAGGGTTAGTAACGTGTCACCTACATCAAAGCCGTCGCGACGAAGTTGCTTGCCTCGCGACTCGCCCTGCCCCATTTCATAGGCTTTTGCAGCCCAATAGTGTTTTGTGCGGGTATAAAAGGTTTTTAAGACCTCACCTGGCTCCGGTGTCGACAGAATATCTTCCTCCGTACGATTCGTTCCTTTGCTTACGCCCATGAAGCTTGTTGCTTCCCGACGAAGAGCGAGCATCTGCTCTATACGGGCCTTTTCTTCTGGCGAAAGCGTTTCCTCATCGTTGATCTGAATGTCTGCCACGCCAGCAAGGTCCTCTTCCACAGGTTCCTCCGCCATGGGCACATCTTCGACACCCTCAGGTTCCAGCTCCTCGTCACTCTCTTCACTATCATCGTCCCTGTCATCTTCATCGTCATCTTCGTCCTCAGACTCATTCCACTCGAGCTGTGTGTTAAACCACATAAACATACCTTGTCGATGGGGCATTCCTTCAGACACACAACCTTGTTCATCTTCGAAAGGTCGATGGTGTAAAAATCATCGAGCGTGTACTCCCGCTAATATGTTAGAATGAAGGTCCTAACGTACATCTTCACTTTCGTAAATACCACCATAGCTTTGGTAAGTGTTTTTATAACGCACATGAACAGTGTATTCCTCTGAACGGCCAGCATGGTATTGTATCGTGTCAGCGGGAGTGCAGTATTTGGGTCTTCTTCAACATCTTCATTGCTTCCATCTGCGTCTGCATATTTGGACCCACGCTTCTTCGTCTTGCGCATATTCAAGCTAATCCACCGCCCATTTCCAGGCAACTGGTACCCATAGAGGTCATTCCAGAACATGCTTTCCATAGATTCCTCATCCGTTTCCGTATCGGTGACACCACCAAACAGGACGCCAGTACTTCGGTTTCCCCACAAGGCCATGGTACATCCTGAACGTGGAGGATTGGGCGCATAGCCAATCTTGCGGCGTTTGGACCACTCAATTTTGGTCAAGTCCTCATTCATATGCAGCATCCACGCATCCTCCAGCGCTTGACCTTGTGCTCTCTGTCCTTTGACATACTTTTTGCAGTAACCGCCATAGAGCACGATTCCTTCAGGGGTCGGCAAAAAGGAAAAGCCACTGCGTGCCCTGGCGTCAGCATGTCTGTACATACGACGGACGACGAAGGTCGTTTTGCTTGATCTCCTTCCACTTATATTCCAATGTGTCGAACACCCACAGGTCTTGCAGATATGTTGTTCGAACGCCCGTATCAACAAATCCACCAAATAGAACGAGGAAGTGTTTCCAAATAGCCATTCGGTGGCCACTACGAGCACTTGGGCGCACTTTGGTCTCCACCTTTTCCCATGCGCGTTCCGCAATCGAGTATACCCAGAGCTAGTGTTAATGAGATAAAACGCACGTCACGGTAGTGATGAAAGTTTGTTTGTTTGGTACTCGCAAATTCACCACCGAAACACCAAAGTTGACCCCCACTTGTGGGCGTTCCAACCATCTGGTGCGCTGAGCGGGGTCCTGGCTGAATTTTACCTGCGATTAGTGCTCGAGCTACGCACTTGAATATGAACGCCATTCATTTTTCTCGGGAATATAGCGGAAAAGATCCTGGTAGAACATGCACCTAGCTGTCAGGCATGCTCATCACGTACTTGTCTCCGTCAAAGTACTCTCCCCCGAACATCCACAAATCATTGCCCAAGGGACACGGCGTGAGGCTGCGTAAGCACGTATGCCAAACGTACGTAGCATTAGCTCGGCGACTTGGAATGGATACGACATGCTCCTCAGTCGTAGCATGTTGCTGCTCCCACTCTTCGCGGTACTGGGCAAGCAATGCATCCAAATCCTCCTCGTCCATATCATTCACATCATCCTTCTTGGCTCCCTTTTTCTTTTGCTTTGACGCACGGCGTTCAGCCAGCTCATGAATAAGTCAGATAGCTGCCTACCTTCTCTTGTTTAGCCTTCTTAGCTGCCTTGGCGGCTGCTTTACCTGCACCTTTCGCCTTCCCCATACTTGCACCGTGCGTGTGCACGCAAAAAAAATGGAGGTGGACGACGTTGGAAGGTCTAGGAAAATCCTCCACTCGTCTGTCGTTACGAGTCATCCCGCCACTCACCATGATCCCGAGTAGCCGGTCATGGCGCCCAGGATATGCGACCGCGGGGACGCTTAAGCGCATGGTGGCTCCGACCGCTGTTGCGCGGGCTCCCAAGCCGATCGCTCGTGTCCTGGCGCCGGTACGACCGCTGCACTCGGCACCCACCCCTTCGCCCACACCGTCCGCTGCGACAGCGGCGGCGGACCCCCAAAAGTTGAAAATTGTCACTGCCTACGCCTTCGCGGCTAAGCCTCGCGAGAAAGAGGAGGACCAGAGTGACGAAAAAGAGGCTTCTCGTGCTGTATTCCCTGAGCGTGCCATTGATCCCAAAAGTGATCTCGGTCTATGGCGCAGCAAAATGCTCAAGGGTGGCGATGCAGGCGAGGATGCGCTGATGGTCGCCAAGTCACCGGATCAGTCTACTTTCCTATTAGGTGTGGCTGACGGTGTCGGTGGCTGGACCGAATCGGGCGTGGATCCGTCGCTCTACTCTAACGCACTGCTGCACTATGCGGCGCAGTTTGCTGAGCGACACCCGACCATGCCCACACCGCAGGCTATTTTGCAGTATGCCTTTGATCAGGTTGCCCAAAATCCTGACATCGAGGCAGGCAGCTCGACTGCCTGTCTGCTCCGCTTGGACACGTCGACCGGTCGCATGTCGTGTGCCAATGTGGGTGACTCGGGCTTTGTGCACTTGCGTCCTGACCCTGCCAGTTCAGAGGGGCGGATGTATGTGGTCAACAGCTCTGCGCCTCAGCTGTACGGATTCAACTGCCCGTACCAGCTCGCCAAAGTACCTCAGAGTATGCTTCAGCCCGGGTCGTTGACGAACTACCCCAGCGACGCCTCGCTGCTCGAGGTGGACTTGCAGCGCGGCGATTTGGTACTCGTGATGACCGATGGGTTCTTGGACAACGTACATTGCAAGCTCCCGCCAAAAGAGTCACTAACGCCTGATGCTCCTCAGCGGCCCGAGTTGTTGCAACTTATTGACATGTTGCAGGACAAGCACCGCGAGCACTGGGTGAAGACGAAGAAAGCTGGCGCCACAGCAGCGGACGAGAAGCAGGACTTTGCGAATGTGGTGGCATCGACGTTGATGCAGTATGCACGCCTATGTCAGATGACCGAAGAGAAAGTGAGTCCCTTCCAAATTGATGCTGCGCGACATGGCATCCACTATCCTGGAGGTAAAATTGATGATATCGCGCTCATTTGCGCGGCGGCTGTGTAATAGTCTCTATATTAATGTTGCAACTCGGGGCGCTTGCCCGGTTGCCATTCGCGAATCGCCTTCGCAATGTTGGTCCAATATCGCAGCTGCATGGCCAATGCTTGCACACGCTGTGTATCGAGCGGTGTGTGAGCGAATGCCTCATCAAGCTGGGTAAGGACGTCCTGCATATGCTCCTGGTTTGCCTCATTTACCTGCTCGACCGCCGCTTCGTCCTCTGCATCAGCAAGGGCCTCCTGCAGCTCCATGACCTCCATCAGCAACGAAGGGTCTGCCATGGAAGTACCCTCCGGGATGCCCTCGATGCCTTGCCTTTCCAACTGCGGTAAGTCGTCAATACACACCAAGTAGAGGACCCGCGGTAGAGGTTGCCGCAGCGTCTCATAGGCTTTGTTGAGAATCGCACTCTGGTGTGCGCCAATCTCCTGTTCGTTGTCTGGCTTGTGCACGAGCCGATCGGGGTGCGACAAGGCCATCGTGCGCCGCCACTGGGCCTTGAGGGCGCTCTGGTCGACCTGCCACCCTTGATGCGGCACACTCTCCCATGGAATACCCAAAACATCATAATAATCCACAGACGGTGGCAGTGGCTGGAGAGTGTCGCACTTATTGCACTGCAGCGAGGCCGTGGCATTCGGCGTCCCGCAGTTGGCACACGCCTTCTTGGTGGCGTAGGTACGCACCAAAGTCGCGATTGGCGACACTGGCGTCCATGAAACATGCGAGTACGGGCGCTGCGCGTAGGCGATGGCGCGTGTCCAGCAAAGCAACGTCATCGCGGAGGGGGCTCGTCAAGGTGCATCGCCGCGGATCTGCTCTGGGACTTCTCCACATCCACCGACCCATGTGTGGTGGATGGCAGCGTCTTGCATGAGAACAGTAGTAAAGGCGGATGCAGAGCTGGTGTGGGCCTACGCTCAGTACAAATGGGCGCGTATACCAGA
Organism: Malassezia sympodialis ATCC 42132; assembly: GCF_000349305.1. Lineage (NCBI taxonomy): Eukaryota > Fungi > Basidiomycota > Malasseziomycetes > Malasseziales > Malasseziaceae > Malassezia > Malassezia sympodialis. The sequence continues at coordinate 44,991 of NW_017387810.1, read as the reverse complement.
GAATGCAATACCGTGCTGTATCGGGCACATCCATGAACTGCGCCCCATGACCTATCTGTCGGAACAGTTGGCGTGTACGGCGTACCTGCATGGACGGTGGCCGTGTATATTTGTGCATGTGGTCGCGACGGTTGTCGGTGCCCAGCTACACGAGTTCTATGCTGAATACACGCTGGATGATGGCTCGGGCACGATCGATGTTCATTGCCGCCAAACATTGCCCACATGGCATGTGCATCGCCTCCAGACAGGGCCTAGTGACCCATATACCCACAATGCGACGACCCGCCAACTGGACCACTCGAGCCTCCATTTCTCAGTGGGAGATCTTGTCGAAACCCTCGCTCGCTTGTATGTGCACTCGCACCGTGGCCGAGTGCTGCATGCCCTTGCGATAGGTGTGTAACAACAAAGACTGACAATAGACCGCATCGACGATCGCAACGAAGAGCCGCGGCATATGCTCCGAGCTATCCACAAAGCGTCTGTCTGTGCAGACACACTTCCCGATGAATTGGCGGCGCACGCGCCCTCTAACCCTACTTCCACGTCGCCATCGTCTGGCCCGGCAGGCCACGATCATGCGCAGACTGCACCCTCCCCACGAGTCCCCCCCCGGCCTGATGACTGGCAGGATTCTGAGGCTACCAGTGATCCTCGTGCAGCGCCACTGCCTATACCCCCGCCTCTCGAGCACTCGTCCAAGGGCTTTGCCCGGCTTGTGTGGCGCTATATGCATCAAGATACCCTAGCACAGACGGCGACTGCGACAAGCCTCTCGATGAAAGCTGTCCCTTTCTATACGTCCGCGGGCCTTGAGAGGGTCTTTCAAAGCGAGGCACATGCGGTTATCTCCGACAAGGCACATCGTTCTGGCCAGAGTGTGTCGGCTGCCTCGGGCGCGATGGAACAGCGTGTGTCACGGCTCCTGTCCTACACACTTACCTATCTCACACACACGGGCAGCGTGCTGGCATGGCGTGATGGTGTGTACGTGATTTGCGACTATGTAATAGCAACGCAGCTCAGCAAAATGCTGCGCCTCCTACCACACGCGCCAGGGGTGCGTGTAGCCAAGGAGCCTGCCATGCGTGCGGAAGCGCTGTGCATACGCTTGCGACGCGCCGACTCCCGCTTCCAGTATGTGCCACTGGCTTCGGTCGTCGAAGGACTCGAACTACTCGCGCAGCGTGGATTGGTCCAACCCGTGCTGGGACACAGCTACCTCCCTATGGTGCCGTTACAGGCCAGCCAGGAGCGCCTCGCCAAAGTCGCGAGCCGCTGACTGCAGCTGCTCGACCTCGGGCGGGTGTGCCGGCGTCCAGTGCATCGTCGGTTCCGCCGCGCCTGCCTCGCTGGCCAGAAGCCGCGCGAGGTTGTGGAGCACAGCGAGCATCTCGGTACGCGCCACTGTGCTCATAAGGTCCGTCGTGTCCGGGTAGAGCCGCGGGACGCGCTCAAGCAACTCGTGTGTACGGTGGATGGCCTGCTGCAGTGCATGGCGCTCGTTGGCCGAACTCGTGCCGGAGCGCGCCTGGGCTAGTAGCGTCGGCAGCTTTTGCGGTAGCATAGCATAGTCTAGGAACACACGCCCACCGTCGTTCCAGCCCTGCACCGGCACCGGCACCGGCGCCTCCGCAGCCTCGGCCATGGGTGAGAAGAGGTCAATAAGCACTTGTGTGTCGCCGCGCACAAATGCTTCCGCCGCTAGGTATCGCACGGCAATGGCATGGGCGCCAGACATGTCGTTGGCACGCAGGCGGTGCTCGTACTCGGCAAAGTAATCGCCCTGCGCGTGGCTAGCCGTCGCACGCGCGGCCCACAGCCACGTATCCGGCAAGCACAGCTCCGTTTGCAGCCACGAGGCGTGCTCGTCGAGGTGCGCCACATGCCGAGTGAGGAGCGCCTGCACAGCACGCTGGCGCACAGCCTCGTCGGTCAGGTGCAGCAACACAAAGGCGGCCCAATGCCACTCGCCACTCGCCTCCAGTTGCGCTGCATAGGCCGTCGTCAAACGCTCTCCCACCGTAGCGTCGTCCAGGGACCTAACGCCCAGCGCCCGTGAAAGGTACATGAGCAGGTGCCACGGGAGAGTGTGGTCGAGCGCACTGCGCCCAAAGTGGCGCGGCTCCAGTGCATGCTCCAGGGGGTACGATGCATCCACATGGAGCATGAGCAGCTCAAACAGCGCATCGCGCGGCGCGCCCGGCCGCTGGATCAGCTCGCGCTTGCGCAGTAGACCCAGCTGCGCATCCGCCTGGTATGGCGGCAGCGGTGCTGCCGTGCTGTCCGACTCGCGCCAGGCCGCTTCGTAGCTGCGAAGGCTGACTGCAAGCGGAGCCTCCCACGCGGTGCCATACCACACATGCAGCCCCAGGGCACGGCGCCAGTCCAGGCCCGCGGCCATCGCGAGAGTCTGCGTCGGTCGCCCCCGCGCGTCGCTCATCTGCGCATGCGTGACGTTCCCGGCCAGCAGCTCGTAGACGCGGCGCACGGACGTGTCCACCTCTGCATCCACACCTTCTGAGCGCCACACGGCCAGCTGCTCCTGCAGGTCCGCCCGCATCTCCAGTGAGCCGCCGGCCTGTGCCACAAGCGTGGCTAGGCGCACCTGGCCCGATTCCATAGCCGCCTCAGCCGCCTCTTCCACCTGGTGCCCACTCAGCAGCGCAAACACCTGCTCGGTGCTCCGCGACGCGGCCGTATGCGCGCGGACCTCGGCCTGGACTGAGGCGGCCACGGCCCGCTCCAGCCATGCAGACAGTGCTGCCTTGCGCCGGCGCTGCGTCACATGGGCCACGAGCGCTGCGTCCGGTGCGTCGCCGCCGGGCGTGGCAGGGAGCGCCAGGTCCAGTGGGTCGAACAGGGCGCTGGCCAAGTGCCACAGCTGTGCCGCATACTGCTTGTCGTCCACGCCATACAGCTGCGCAATGTCAGCGCAGGTTGTGCCCTGGCGGAACGAGACACTGGGCGCGAGCTCGCCGGCGCGACGCTCGGTATGCGCCAACTGGCGCTCCAGCAGCAGGCGCGACAGAGCCTGCACTTGCGCCTGGGCGTCGGGGTCGGTGTACGCAGGCACAGGCGCCATGTGCACCTGCGTCAGGCTGTCGCCTTGCGTTGCACGTCCCACCGTGCCCTGGTGCACCAACAGGCCGCGTGGTCCCCAGCCCGCCCGGGTAGCGCGCGCCCAGGCCAGACCAGGGTCTGTCGCACTCGTATCGAGGGCCGTGTGCTCCGCATCGACCCGTACGAGCGGCACAGGCGGTCGTGCGGGCGGCACAGGGTCGATGACGCCAAGCTCCGCCTCCTGCAGCACGTCCGCGTCAGGCATCAGTTCCGCCTCTGTCACAGAGCTAGGCGGGACGGACGGCGGCGGCATCCATGGACCGTGGCTCACGCCTCCGACCGGTCCTGTCGTCGGAGGCGCCTGCCCAAAAAAACTCGCGCGCATCACTTGGACCTTGCGAGCCTCGGGGCCGGGCGTCGTGCGCATGGCCGCGCCTGGCGTCATGGAGCGACGCAGCGGCATAGCTGCCGGGACGGTGGGCACCCAGACGTCAGCCTCCATGTCGTCTGCACGGTCCGCGCCGAGTTCGCTCTCGTGCATGTCGCTCTCATCGCTGCCACTCTCCTCGCCCAGAGCCATGGGCGGAGGCGCATCGTCGTCCTCGTCGTGCATGTCATCGTCCGCGCCTGGCGCCCCGTCCATTTCTTCGTCGGAGTCATCGAGTCCGTAGCGCGAAAAGTGCGGCACATTAAACGTCCAAGTGCCACTCACAGCATCGTACGACACAAAGTCAGTCTCCTTTTTGTTGCGCAGCTTGTGGATATGCTGCTTGACGCGCGGCAGCTGCTCGTCCTTCAGCGGCTCCCGCGTGGCGCGGTCGACAGGCCAGCAACCTTCCAGACTCACACGCGCGGGCACATTGAGCCCCGTCCCAAGCGGCGCCTTCGGCACCGGCACGTAGTGTGGAAGGAGCCCGTCCAGCGGCTCGTCCGATTCGAGGTCCTCCTCCTGGGGATACACAAAGCACTCCTTCGCACGCAGCTGCACCACACCACCGGCGACAAAGCTCAGGTCTGGCACACTCGTCAGGTCCACCGGCTCCAGGAACGTCACCTGACCAAAGCCCACGCGGCCCACCACAAAGTCACTCACCTGCGCGAGCTCGTCGAAGGGCATCGAACGCAGCGCAGCGAGCGACGGCTCCGTGAAGTAGTCGCCCTTTTGTGCTGGGCGGGGCGGGCGCAGCTCGGTGGCACTCGCCACCGACGCCTTCGCCTTGGGTGCAGGCGTCGACGACAGCACACTCGCATCATGCGTAGGCACAACCAACGACGTATCGCCATCGATGCCGCCCGCCACGACTTTCTCCACGGCCGGCGAGAAGCGAGCACGCGGCGTCACCGCACGCGGCACGGAGGCACGGAGGCTAGGCGATTGCGTCAAACTTGTATCGGCGTCCAACACAAGGCGCTTCGAGGTCGAGCGAGGAATAAAGGCTTGCGAGGGCAGCACCGCCGCATCGCTCGGGTTGCGGAACAGACCGACGCTACCGGCCCGCACCGGCGTCGTACGATCCACAGGCGTACCTTCCCGCACACTGCGTGACATGTCCAGGCCGGGCGTCGAGCCCCGCAGCCGGGTCACACGCACCGCATTGCGTGGACTGGAGCGGAAGGGCGGGACCAGCGGAGGCTTGTTCTTGGGCGCCACGTTAAAGGGCAGCGGCGATTGGTTCGCGGCGGTCGTCGGCACCTGGCTCAGCAGGGCGTCCGTACCGTAAGGGTTCGTCGTCAGCGTGGGTGGCGCCACCGACGCACCGGGCGCCGGCGCCGACGCACCTAGTGGCTTGGCACCGAACAGCCCACCACTGGCGCCAGCGCCGCCCGCCGGCTGGCTTTGGCCGAAGAGCGATGGAGCCGTGCCCGAGGCCGGTTGGCTCTGCCCAAAGAGGCCACCGGACGAGGTGCCTGTGCCGGCCGTTGTCGACTGGCCAAAAGAAAACGCCGGCTTGGCAGCATTGTTCGTCGTATTGTTTCCGAAAAGACCGCCGCCTGTACTGGGTGCACTGCTAGCAGCGCCCGCTGCACCAGTATTGCCAAAGAGGGACGTCCCACCTGCTGCAGGTTGCGAGGCATTATTGTTGCCAAAGAGCGAGGTGCCCGGCGGCTTGGCACCGAACAGGCCACCGCCTGCATTGTTCGTCGTGCTGGACGCACCGAAACCGCCCGTGCTGGTGCTACCCGCAGATGGCTGCGACGCACTGTTGCCGAAGAGCGAGGTGCCCGGCGGCTTGGCACCGAACAGGCCACCGCCTGCATTGTTCGTCGTGGTCGATGCACCAAAGCCACCCGCCGCGCCCGCGGCCGGGGCACCAAAGCCGGTGCCTGTGCCGGTGCCAGTGTTGGTGTTGCTACTGCCAAACGAGAAGGCAGGCTTGTTCGCCTGTGCCTGTGTGTTGTTGTTCGCGCCAAAGCCGCCAAACGTGGGGGCCGTCGATGGCTGCGAGCTGCTGTTGCCAAAGAGTCCGCCGGGCTTGGGGGCGTTGTTGTTATTAGCACCGAATGAGAAGCCTGTGCCGCCACTGCCAAACGTCGAGCCTGTCGACGGCGGCTGCGCTGGCTGCGTCGTTGAGGCGCCAAAACTGAAGCCTGTGGACGGCGGCTGCGCCGGCTGCGTCGTGGACGAGCCAAAGCCGCCAAACAGTGGCTTGGACTGGTTGTTCTGCGTCGCATTGTTGTTGTTGGCGCCAAAGCTAAAGCCCGTACTCGGTGTATTGGCATTGTTCGCACCAAAACTGAAGCCGCTAGACGGGGCCGTCTGTGCACCCGTCGAGCCGCTGCCAAACAGTGAGCCCGAGCCAGTGCCTCCTGCGTTGTTTTGAGCGCCAAACATAGGGGTCGTCGTCGAGGCGCCAAAGGTGCTAGGCTTGTTCTGGCCGAACAGGCCCCCTGTGCCTGCGGTGGCCGTGTTGTTCTGTGCTCCAAAAAGCGAGGTGCCTGAGTTCATCTGCGACGTCGCAGGTTGGCCGAACAGGCCGGTACCCGTGCCCGATGCCGGCTGGCCGAACGCATTCGTCGTGGACGCCTGACCGAACCCGGGCGTCGAGCTGGGCGCCGCTTGGGCGCCAAACGAGCTCGGCTGCGCCCCAAAGCCAAACGACGGCGCCGACGTTGTACCCGGGGCGCTGCCAGCGGCCGTGCCCAGGGCACTAGGACCGGCCGTGCCCTTGCCGCGGCCCTGCTGGTAGTCCATGAGGCGCAGCTCCTCGGGGCTCATGCTTTGGTACGCGGGCATCGAGGTTAGCGACTGATGGACTTCGAATGTCTTGGCATGGGCCTTCGGCTCATTCGGCGTCATGTCCTCGCGGAACGGCGCGTAGGGCACCGTCGCCGAGCCCTGCGTGACCGACGACACACCGGCCATGCCACCGCCAAATCCGCCAAATGCAGGAGTAGGTGCAGACGACGGCTGCCCGAAGAATGACGTGTTCGCCTGCCCAAAGCCTGTAGAGGCGGTGTTGGGTGCGCCGAACGTGCTGGTCGGTGGCTGCGACACGGGCGTGGACGCGCCACCAAACCCAAACGACGTCCCCGTCTGCGCCGGCATACTAGGTGTCGATGCGCCAAAGCCGCCAAAGCCTGTCGTCGCGGGCTTGGGGGCGCCGAACGAGCTCGTCGACGACTGGTTAAACGAGAAGGGAGTGTTCATGGGCGCAGACTGCATGCTGTTGTTCGCTCCAAATGCCGGCGTCTGCGACGAACCGAACGCCGTTCCCGTCGCCGGCTGTCCAAACGCCGGTGTGCCAAATGCGCTGGTCGCCGCTGGCTGTCCAAACATGCTGCCGGTGCCCGCACCTGCGGCGGGCGCCGGCTGGCCAAACATGCCAGTGCCTGACGGCTGGGACGCATTGTTCACGCCCTGCTGATTTTGCTGACCGAAGCCGCCGAACGACGAACTACCGAACATACTGTCTCGCTCGTTCGCACGCGCTCGCCGCTCGCTGTCAAGTGGCGCTCCAGCCCTGACGCGACGACGGCCCGTGGGAAGAGACCATCACGTGATCCACGCGCTACGCCACGCACGGCGCGGCGCGGCGCGCCCATTGTTCCACATACCAAATGCGCCAACTACCTAAGAAATCCCTACTGGCCTGCCGGCAGATCGAGTCGCACCGTCGTACTTGCTTCAGCAAACCCATAGCGCCAACTAGGGCTGCATGCATGTCACTTGGTGGCCTCAACCAGCCATTCCGGTAAACTTAAACCCTTACAGATCGATGTGGTATGCCGGGCACTCGTTCCAGCGGGCGCCGAGCATCTCACGTGTACGCGACTGATCAAAGTGCGGCAAGTGAGCCAGCTCGCCCTTGGCGACAAACAGGCGCAGAGGCGCCAGCGGGTTCGTCGTGTCAGGCTTGCTCGCCTCGCGTTGGAAGATCTCCACCCACTCGTCGTGCGGCACCGTCTTCGGACGCGCCACGCCCTCGCGCGTCGGGAAGCTCTCCACACGCAGCGGCGTCTCGTTGCGGATATGGAACGCCGCATAGTCCGAGGTCCACGTCTTCGGCGAGGCAACCAACTGACCGAGAATTTCGGCGAACCAGTCAGCCGGCGTCTCCGTGAAGGCCGTCGAGTTCGACTCAGGCGCATAGCCAAGCTGCTGGCACGAGTTGATCATGCGCCACAGGAAGCTGTCCTCGTTCGGCACATACTTCGAGCGCGCATTGCCACCCAGCACACCTGGACGCACGGTGATCACCGGCAGACCACGCGCGCGCGCACGCTCACACAGCTTCTCGGCCACCCACTTGGACTGCGAGTAACCGTTGAACAGGCCCGTCTTGAACTGGTCCAGGTCCACGTCCTCGCGCACCGTCTCGTCGCTGCGGTCCTTCTCCGTGAAGCTGAGCCACATGTTGGTCGAACCAATGTTCAACACCGCCTTGACCTTCTGCTCAGATGCCAGGCGCAATACCTCACGCGTCGAGAGCGTGTTGTCCTCGTAGATGCCCTGGTAGCCAATCAAGTGGTCAGCCTTGCCACCAGCGTGCACAAGCAAGTCCATGTCCGAGGCCAAAATCGCCCACTGGGCGGGGCTCAGACCCAGCTTCGGCTTAGTCATGTCACCGACCACCGCCTTAACGCGATCCATGTGCTGCACCGTCGACAAGTGGCGCTGGGCAGCCACCTCACGGATCCGGTCAAGACCACCCTCTTCTGTGCCACGCACAAGCGCTGTGACTTGCGCCTTAGGGAAGGCATCAAGGAGCGCAGAGAGCACTGTGGCTCCCATGTAACCAGTCGCACCCGTCAGGAAAATGTGCTGCTCACGCTCCGGCGACAGGACCTGCGCATCAAACGGCACCAGGCCTGCCAGCGACGGAGGCAGGTCATCCAGCTTCTCGGGCTCAGCCGCGTAGTCAAACGTGCTGATCGCACTTGTGTCGACCTTCGTCGGCGCCGCGTCCGAGGTAGCCGTCGCAGGCGCCTCTGTCTTGGGCGCCACCGCCTTCTTAGAGTCCTTACTGCCCGCAGCACTCTCGCCCTTGGTCTGCGATTCGGCGACAATGTCGCGAAGCGCCATGACCGAGACAGGTCCGAGAAGCTGCAGCTGCGTGACAGTGCAGCCAAACTCGGCCAGCAGGATCGCACTGAGCTTCGACGCAGACAGCGAGTCCAGACCCAGTGTCGACAGGAACATGGTGTCATCCACTGTCGAAATGTCGACGTTGAGCAGCTTGCCCAGCAGAATACCCACGGGGTCAGCATTCTCGTCGTCACCGTCGCCTTCGTCATCGTCGTCGTCATGGTGCTCAACCAGGTGCGAGATGCTCCAAGCATTGGCAGGCGAAATCTCGTGCATCATCTCCCAGTCCATGGGCTGGATAAAGTAGCCGTGGTGGTTCGTACCACCCATCACGAGACGGCTAATCGCCTGCGCAATCATCGTACACAGCTCACGCGACGTGCACGCAAGCGCATCCATGACCTTGAGCGCGGCATTGTTCGACTTGGCACGCATCTGTGCATACACACCAATGTCTGAGATGGCTGGCACAGCGTACGAAATCACGTTGCGGCGCTCGAGCGCGAAGCGGTTGAAGTACGCCTGCGCAGCGTTGTAGTTCGCCTGACCAGGGTTGAAGAAGAGCGCAGCCGTCGACGAGAACAGGAACAAGAAGTCAATCTCGTCAATGTTCAGCGTCTGACGGATCACATTCAGTGCGCCAATCTTGGAGTTCATCACCGTCTCGAACTTCTCCTGGTCCATCATCATGAATTGGTCATCGCGCAGGACCACAGACATGAGGAAGACACCAGCAATCGGACCAAGCGACCTAGCAGTGTTAAACACGTCCTTCATCGCCTCGGGACTGAGCGCATCCGCTGCCATGATCTTAATCGTGACGTGAGGGAACGCAGGATCGCGCACCAGACGCTCGAGCGCCAGACGGTCCGAGCGGCTGATATGGCCACGACGACCCGTCAATACAATGTTACGCGCGCCGAGGTTAATGAGGAACTGCGCCAGACGGGGACCCAGACCACCACAGCCACCAACCAGCACGTACGTCTTGCGGGGATCGTACAACTTGTAGGCGCACCAGAGCTTCTCCTTGTGACCGGGGCGGCACGAGACGCTCAGGTCTGTCACGATCTTACCGATGTGCTTGCCTGACTCCATCAGCTGGTACGACTGGACCAGACCCTCAGGACCCTCAAACTTGTGGCCGTACAGGCACTTGAACGGCTTGCGCGCATGCTCCGCGGCAATCTCGTCGAGCAACGCAGCCATGCGGTGCGGCGCATGCACACCCAGCAGACCAAGCTCCACGGCGATGTAGTTGATCGCCTTGGAGAACACGCTCATCGACATAGGGTTTCCTGCCAGGTGGTCACGCTTCGAGATATCCACAAAGCGACCCAGGTAGTCAAGCACCTCGAAGCTGCCCTGCAGAGCGGCGCCCTGCAGTGAGTTCAGCACCACGTCGAAGCCCTTCTTTCCGCGTTTAGCCAGCCAGTCGCGACCGCCCTGTTGCCAGGCGGCAATCGAGCGCGAGTTCGCCATGTTCTCGTACGGCACTCCCAGGTTGTTGTGCAGGTAATCACGCTTCTCCTGCGAAGAAACCGTGCAGAATACCTCCAGACCCTTGCGCTGCGCAATCTGGATGGCACACAGACCCACACCACCAGCAGCGGCATGGATTAGGATCGTCTCACCCTCACTGATCTGCGCCAGCTGCACAAGACCATGCCACACCGTGCCGTAAGCAATCGGATAGGCGGCCGCCTCCAATGGCGTCATGTTCTCCGGTACCTTTGCCACAGCAAACTCGGATGCCAGTGCCGTGTTACCCTCACGCGCATCGCCAGCCGTGCCCATTACACGGTCGCCAACACGCACACGCGTAACGCCGCTGCCGACTTCGGTAACGATACCACTGAACTCCGACAAGCGGTCAGTGGCCGGCAGCAGACCGGTAGCCGAGAGAATGTTCTTAAAGTTCAGCGCCACAGCATCGGTCTGCACCTTGACGTCGTGCTCATCCATCAGGGGCGTCGCGTGCGTGTGGGGCGCCACGGCCTGTACACTGGCAGGCTGACCCTCGATCAACTCGAGCACCCAGTCCTGGTCCACAAACTCAGTAGGGTGCAGCGACTGCAGCTTCACGAGGCGGCGGCCGTACAGGCGACCATCACGGATCACGTTAAACATCTCAAGCGAGCCCTCTTCTTCGCGCTCGCGCAGCAGCTCAATCAGGCCGTCCCGTTGCGCGCGTGACAGAGACGGGTCCACTGCAATGTAGATACCTTTCACCGTCATAAACTCATTCGTCAGTGTACCAGCGATGCCCATAGCCGCGGCACCGTCGACCGTGTCATCGGTAATGATCCACATCTTGCCCACGGGCGTGGTCGACTTCCAGTGCTCCTTCATGGCAGCGGGCAGCAGGTGCTCAGTACCCAGCTCGTGGTAGTAGAGTAGCTCATCGTCCTTGAGTGCGCGGAAGCGACCAGACGTAGCCACATCGACACTGGGGATACGAGGGATACACGGCCAAGCGCTCGTGTCGCGCTGGCGGAATGCCAGCGAGAACGTGGGGCTCTGGCCATACGGACGCAGGCCAAGCTGTTCCAGCGAAGTCGCCCCTTGCGAGTAGAACATGGGGCCCAGCGGCGACGAAGCGTTTACTTCAGCAAACACCGCGTAGCCACCCGGCACCAGCAGCTCATCCACTGCAGTAATCGCTGCCTGAGCATCGACAGAGTTACGAAGCACATCACAGGCAACGATCACATCGAACGACGCCGGAATCGTGCGATCAAAGTCCTTGATGGCCTGCATCACATCGTACGGGCCAGTCTCAAAGGCGTCCGAGCCACGCAAAGAACCGGCCACGTTCAGGCGCACCAAGTCCAGAGACACTCCGCGCTTCTCGCCCCATGCAAGGAGAGGCTGCAGGTTTACCTTACGGTGACGCGGGTACAATTCAAGCACACGGAACACAAAACGCGGCACCTTGGCCCGGGAGTTGTCAATCATGCGCTGAATCGACGTAGTAATGCTCTCAAACGTCTCGAGACTCACGCCTTGCAGATCCAGAAGCTCGTCCTGCAAGGGCGTACCAGCCACCAGGCCCTTCGACAAAGCAGCCTCGGCCACGCCCGTCTCGTCCTTGCCACGCATGTCAGCCAGGAACTCCTTCGTGAGTTCAGGCTGCAGCGTCAAGCAGTCCGCAGGCGTCTCCGAAGAGTCAAAGGCACGTGGCTCCCAGCTCTCGGTGTAGCCCTCGCGCTCCTTGGCGGTGTCCTTAATACGTGTGCACTCAAGGCCCTTGAGGAACGCAAGGGTCTTGCCCGTGTTGCGGTCGAACATGAGGATGTTATGCTTAATGTGCACATCATTGCTAATGATCGTCTGCACATACAGAACAAGCTGCTTCGCCTCACGGATCTCCTCGGGCGTGCCTCGCACGGTGAGGATGTCCAGGTGGTTCGGCAGGAAAGCATCAACACCCAGCTTCGAACCGTCGAACGGCAGCGCAGGAATCCATGTACACAAGAACGCCGAATCAAGCAAACCAGGGTGGAATACCATCATCTCGCTTTCGCGGTGCGTCCACAGATCCGGCAGCACATCGACAAGCGCAATGTAGTCGTCCTCACGCGTCGACGAACCACGCACCTCGTTGATCATACCAAAGGCACCAGTGTGCATCGAACCGTTGGGGCGCAGGCGCTGGTAGAATGTTTCACCGTCCATGACAATGTCAAAGTGGTCGAGCCAGTTCTGGCCAAACACTTCCTCAATGTGAGAAGGTCCCATCGGCGTGCTTTCCGGCATCATCTGACCACTGGCATGCAGCTGGTCGAAGATAAGACCGGCGTCGTCCACCGAGTTCTTACCCGACGAGCGGAACTCCCAGCCGCCATTGATGCCTGTAAGCTTGAACGAGGCATACTTGGGTGCACCTTCGTCCTCTAGCACAAATGCACGGTGGATCTGCATGTTGAAGATTGTACGCGCGCCAGCCTCAAGCGCAGCCTCAGCATAACCCGCACCTGGGAACACAATCGTACCACGAATCTTGTGTCCTTTGGTCCAAGAGTGCGTCTGCGCATTGATACGGAACACAGGGCTCGACAGAGGTGGCTGAATCGGACGAATACGCAGGTGCTCCGGGAAGGACACTTCGTGCGGGGTCTTCTTCAGCGGCAGGAACGGATACGCAGGCACATCAATTGTTGAGTTCACACCCATCGGGCGGTCAACAAACTTGTCACCATAGAGCTTGTAGAGCACAAGGTCACGGACACCGGACTGAATTGCACCACCGACCGCAGTAAGGAACTGCGTGATCTCGCCAGGCGTCTCCTTCGTCTCGCCCTTCTTGAAGTTGGGGCGGCGCGCAGAGGACACAATCGTCGTGCGCTCAGCCGCGACACTCTGCGTAATTTCCTCCATGTACGAGCCCAGGACCGAGTGTGGCGCGATCTCAATGATCAACAAACCACGGTCCTGCTCCTTGCGGTACTGGTGCAGTGTCTCAATCGACTCACGGAACAGAACAGGCTGGCAGACATTCTTCCAGCAGTACTCGGCGTCAAGGCGTTCGCCCACGTCGTGCATGCGGCCATGAACAGTCGAAATGAAGCGAGTCGTCGGCACATTCACACTAGCATCCACAATGGGGTACACTTCCTTCAAGAAGGGCTCACCACACGGCGACACCATAGGCGAGTGATAAGGCCCACCCACACGCAGGTGACGCGCAAAGATGCCGCGAGCCTCACAGTCCTTCACAACGTCTTCCAGCAGGCTGGTCTTACCAGACACGGACACAGCGTTAGTCGAGTTCGAAGCCGACACCCAGAGACCCGTGTCCGTGTTGTTCTCCTTCATGATACGCTCAATCAGCACCTGGGCCTCCTCTCGGCCAATACCCAGCGCGGCCATTTGTCCGTCAACCGTGTCGAGCAGCGTCAGGGCATTGGAGCGCGCAATCGCCGTACGGATAGCCTTCTCATGCGACAACGCACCAGACGCGTACATAGCGGCAATCTCACCAACCGAGTGTCCCATCACCACATCAGGTTTCACGCCCAGGTCCACCCACAGGTCAAACAGAGCGATCTGGAAGATCGTGATGGCAATCACAATGCATTCAACGGTCCAGCCACCTGACTCAGTCTTGGCCACAGAGCCCTCGGCCTCAGGGTTGAACAAGCCGTACTCTTCCTGGAAGTTCTTCTTGTGGAAGCGTGCAACAATTTCGAAACTCTTGTTCACCGAGTCGCGGAACGCGCCGAAGCGCACGTACAAGTGGCGGCCCATGTCTTCGTGCTGCGGGCCCTGACCACAGAAAACAAATGCCTTGATGGGGTTAAGATCCGGCGTCGAGGCGACAACTGTCTCAGAGAACGCCAGCGAGTCATTCGTTGAGCCAACAGCAAATGCCACGTTCGGGTGACCGCGTGCACGCTCAGTCATCGTACGAGCCAGCAGCGATGCCGTATGCGGGTCACTCGTCTGCGACCACATCTCGGACACTGCCGTAGTAAGTGAAGTGACAGCGCGGTTCGACAGAGCACCAACGGCAACAAGCATTGGGTCATTCGGGCCAACAGTGGGCACCTCCTCCTCCTGCTTGTTCGGCACGCGCTCCATCACAGTGTGACTGTTGGCACCACCGAAACCAAATGACGAAAGCGACACAATAAACTTGCCGTCCTTCGACAGCTTGTGAGGCGGGAGCGGCTCCGTCTTGGTCTGCACCTGGATCAAAAAGTCATCCCAGCGAATCTTGGGGCTCGGCTCGTTGAAGTGCAAGTGAGGAAGCAGCAGGCCCATATCAAGGGTGTAGCAGTTCTTAATCAAACCAACAAGACCGGCCGCGGGCTCCAAGTGACCCACATTCGTCTTAGCCGAACCAATACGCAGGTAGTCGCCCTTCTCGCGGCCAGGCGTAAACACCTCACCGACCGCATTGGCTTCAATAGGATCACCGACAGGGGTACCTGTGCCGTGGCACTCAACATAAGCAGTCTCAGTGGGATCACGGTGGGCTTCCCTGTACGCAGCGTAGGTCGCAGCTTTTTGCTGCGGGCCATCCGGCAGGGTAATGGACTTGCCTTTACCATTGGCGTTAATAGCAGTACCGGTGATCTCCGAGTAGATATGGCTGCCGAGACGAATCGCATCGTCGGTGCGTTGAAGAATAATTACGGTGCAACCTTCACCACGCGAATAACCATCAGCCGATGCATCGAACGTGTGGCACAAGCCCGTCGGAGACAGCGTACCAAGGGTCGAGAACGAAAGCGACGCGTGCGGTGCAAGGATCAGGTTCACGGCAGCGACGACAGCCATGTCACAGTCACCGCGGAGAATGGCGGAGCGCGCAAGGTGCAGACAAGTGATACTCGACGAGCAAGCCGTGTCAAGGTACACTGAAGGACCACGCAGGTCAAACAAGTACGACAAACGGTTTGCCTGCATCGAGAAGGCAGCGCCTGTGGCGCTGTAGGGCCCCATGTTCCACATGTCATTGCCGAGATTGTGCACGTCGGGTGAGCCAGTCACGTAGACACCCGTGTTTGTACCACGGTAATGCACACCTGAATCTTCGAGAGCCTGGAAAACGCACTCAACCAGCATCAATTGATGTGGGTCAAGGCTCTTGGCTTCGGCAGGCGAGATACCAAATTCAAGCGAGTCGATCTCAGAGTGAGGGTCGACAAAGCCACCCTGGTCAGTGACAACCTTTCCAGGAACACCACCCAACTGCGTCATGGCATCAGCGTTCCAGCGATCACTGGGCACACGGCCGATGGCACAGCGGCCTTCCTTAAGAAGTTCAAAGTATTCTTTTTTGTCTCGGGCCCCTGGTAGTCGGAGACCGATACCAACGACCGAGAGACTGGGGGATTCGTCACGGATGCGAGATTCAGTAGACATAATATAGAAGTTGTTACGATGTTGTATAGATAGAGATGCTAGGCTGCTAGATCACAAGATGTTGGCGCTCACTTGAGATGCTATCAGAAACCAGCAAGATACCGAACCAGCGGATAAAAGAAAGAGAATAAGGTCTGTTAGTTGGCGCTCCGAGACCGAATTCGACCAGAGATGGAAGTTCTGAGTGGGAAACGCGGGACGCTGTTCCAGAGTGAAACAAGACGCGTGTACGCACAGCGAAAGAACCCTAATTGAGGGTGCGCAAGTGTCAAGACAACGCCACAATTTGTTGCCTAGACCAACTAGGGCCTGTTCCGGGGACTCCGATGGACCTTTTTGACAGTGACACCAACGAGAGCTATCCGAAGCTGCCAGCGTGTTACTTTTGCAGTATGTCATAGGGGTTGTTCCTATAGAACGCGTTCCGAATGTATCCTTCTGAAAAACGCGCATCGGGCGTAGATTGCGCGTTCCGCCACTGGTTGAAAATTAGGTGCTCCTTGCGGCTGACAAAATGTAGGTGCCCGACTGCATAGGCGTGCATGTGTTGGGGGTCTTAGAATTGGGGACCTCCAGAAAATGTGCACACGCCTGGTCACAGGTTACTTTTGAATTTCAGACTAGGGGTGCTATGTGTATGGATATGTATCTCTGAGACCATGGCTCTCCAGCATAAAGGTCAGTCGACGATCTAGATCATCCATGGAGAGCAAACTATCCCGTAGACGATCGTCACGAGATGGTTCTCGATCGGTTGGTTCGTAGATAGACAAGTTCAAAGGCTCGGTTGGAGGATACACCAACACTTCTTCGTCCAGCTCGGCACGGAAAGCGCGAATCTTTTCGCGGAGCTGCAAGATTTCTGCGCGGGATGTTTCAATAGTGCCACGCAAGGCTTGTTGTTGGGATTGGAATTCTTTCAATCGTTGACATATAGAGTCCTCCACGTCATTCTTGAAACCCTGCGGTTCTTTCTCTGAGGTAGGTGCCTCGACGGTGCGGGGGATCGCCGGTGATGGCACCAAGTTAACCGTGTCCACACAGTCGACGGAACCATACACCTTCGACCTATCGTTGAGCTGATCCTTGAGATTTGGCGACGCTGCAGGATTTTCTTCCACGCCCTTGGAGAAGTCCTGGAAATCGTATGCCGAAGTGTTCGACAAGCGGAAGTCAGTGGTGTCTCGAAGAGTCCCGGCGCTTCTTTCTGGTACCGACAAGGGTATGGGCGGCGAGTTCGGTGAGACCCTATTTGGCAAAACTGGGGGAAGAGCAGAAGATGATTGATCCGAATGAACTGTTTCCTCTGAAGTATGATTGCCATGACTCGATGAACCATCAGTTTTGGACAGCTCGATGGGGGGCAAGGGCTTGGTACTCGGTGGTATTTTGAAAGGATTGTTCGATCCTTGGCGCTGCTGCGCTTTAGGCTGGATACCATTGACAATGCTGTATGTAAATTTAGGTTCTGTTGTCGAAGGAGAAAGAATGTGAGGATAACTGGCAGGCTGAGAGAGAGAGCCCGGCCCTTGGGAATCTTGAGATGCAGAAGATGGAGGCAGCGGCCGGTTGTCTAGCCATGCATTCAGGGGAGACGAGTCATTGGCTTTCATGGATTCTGTATGCGGCAAAACCAAAGCAGAGTCACTCGGCAGCGCTCCCGTCTGCATTATAGGCGATGTGACATGTGGGATAGCCGGAGGAAGCGAAGGAACACGGGTAATCCGAGGAGACCTTGATGAGATCCCACTGTATCGGGAACCGAAACTGTACTCCGTCGGCGCCATACTTGGCCGTGACGGCAGAGGAGCAGTAGTGCCAGACGCACGCTCTGGGTTGTCACCAGTTTGATCAGCGGGTTGAAACAATATGTTAGATGAATTGTCTCCATCAGGCGTAGTCGGAGCATCTTGGGACAGCGACTCGTTAATGCGTTCCGGTTCGGGTGTCGCCGATGTAGAAAACCTGACTGATGGGGTGTGTTTAGGCTCAGGATGCCATTCCGACACGGGGGGCGCTAAAGACGCGAAAGTAGAGGGCAATGGAGGAGGGGCAGCGGGCTGGAACCATGGTTGGTCTATTTCTGCCAGAATTTTTAGGGATTCCTGTACATCAGGTGTAGGTGCTGGTGACTTGGTAAGGAATTCATTTGATGATCCCGAGGTAGTAGAAGGAGGCGGGTTAGACAATGGCGCAATAGACTGGGGCGCACCAATATTTTCTCCGGAAAGATCATCTTGAAAGGACATCATGATACTGCTATCATTGCCAGCACTTTCTTGCAGGTCCAAAGATGAAAAGGAGTTATCTGCCCGTGACGATTCGCCCCTATACAACCCCAGTGCAGATACCGGACTTGGAGAAGCACGAGCTGCGTCAGGCAGTGGAACAGAACCGGCCACAGGCGTGCCCTTTTTGCCGCCAAGTTTGCGGAAAGATAACAGTGAAGCACTGCGAGATTTTCGTATCTTCCGAGGCAACAATGTGGGAGTCGATTGTGAATCATCTTGAGCTCCTCTGAGGGACGGCGTCGTGTGGTGGGATGTGACAGTATGAGGTCTCGGATCACTCATAGGAACAGGGCTTACCGACTTTACACCTCGAAGGGACGGCGTGCTAAAGTTTCTATGCATGCCGAAGTGGTACAGACTTGATGGTGCAGAACGTGGAGATGGATTGAACATCATTCTATTGCCAGGCTTCTTAGGATTCCTCAAAGCATAGAATGCCTCACGACTTCGAGATCCGCTAATTTTTCCATCAAGATTGGAGTTTAAATTGCCTTGTGAGCTTTTGCGGCCCGGCGAAAAACCAGAGGAGCCACGAAGATAGTCATGAAGGTTGCTAATGTCACCATCAGAAGGAATCAATGGTAGTACCGACACGTCATAGTCCGACATGGAGATACCCACGGGGCTCCTTTTTGGCGACGCATAAGGATTCTTATCCGGTAAAGAAGCGAGAACAGCTGGTGGGATAGACACTTTGGCGGAGTCACGATCGCGAGCACAGCGTGGATCGCTAGACTAAGAGCCGTCCCAGGCGCGCCGCTAAACGCACTAGCGTATGCACGATGCTGCCGGCTTATGTGGAAAACGTATCAGTTTAGGCAGATCTAGCACGTGAGATGGTTCTTTACTAAAGAAATAGAGATGCCGGAATAAGCATCGTATACTATGCGCTTGAAGGGTCCCTAAGCGTTTGCACAAGCACAAAGATATCAGCAATACAAATAAGGAGAAAGACAGCCCAGGCAAGCAGAGCAATTGGAGGAGCATTATGGAAAGCATAGTAATACTTTCCGGTATCAGGATCGTAGCGATCGCGCTTAGGCCAGATGGCTGCTCGGCTCATAGATAATACTTGGCTTGGTACCCGCGTCCAGCGAGATGGCGGCACCGTATCATAGGAAGTCCTAGGCTCGGTGTAAGTACCAGATGCATCATCATTTGCCTGGTCCGAGAGCTCGCGTGTCATAAGTTTGGACGAGCATGTAATCACCAGGAGCGGAAAGCTAACAAAAGGCAGTGCCATTGAGAGCGCCACCTGGGAGGCCACCAGCATCTGATCCAATCCAGACCGGCCAGCCACACTTGCCACAATCATCGCGGGAATCACAGCCATAGCACGAGTTATCAAACGTCGCATGAAGGGCGTGAGATGCCAATGGATGAAACCCTCGGAGATAATCTGACCGGCCAGGGTGACTGTAATGCTAGACGACTGGCCCGCTGCTAAGAGAGCAACAGCAAAGAGAATGGCTGGTACATGGCCCGTGGTGTACTTGAGTAAATTAAATGCTTCAAAAAGATCGGCCACCACCACTTTGTCGCCTGTGTTGTTATGACCATAGTAAAACGCAGCAGAAGCAACGACAAGGATGGCGCTGTTAATCGTGATGGCAAATACCACCAAGCAGATAGCAATATCCCAAGAAGCATGTTGAAGGACAAGATTTAAATGGCGGTACGAAACAGGTTCAGCTTTTGGGATGGCATCTGTCTCTATCATTTCAGGTACGCGGACGTGCGGCAAGATGAGGCGTTTCCAGAGACTTTGCTTCGTTTTCGGCACTTGGTCCGGAATTAAGGAGTCGCTTTCAGAGCCCTCGTCCACATCGAGGCGCTCAATGGTGGCAAAATGTGAGCCAAGAATGAGTGAATGAGGCATGATTGTGGCACCGAGAATGGAAATAGATATGTATAGACCTTTGGAACTCACCACGGTAGGCGAGGGCACATAGCCGTGAAAAACTTCGCCCCAGTCGGGACGCACTCGCTCTAGTAGTACGCAAAAGCAAACTAGAACAATAATCACCAAAACGGAAATCAGAATTTCGAAGAGACGCACTCCCGACGAGGGCCTGTACATGAATAGAACCAAAAACACATCAGCTGTGGTCACAAGCACGCCTCCCCACAAAGGAAGGCTAGGGAAGAGCAGGTTTAGCGCAATAGCACTGCCAATAAGCTCAGCGAGCTCCGTCGCCAAAATGGCAATCTCATTGATCACATACAAGGGCATGAGAAGGCACCAATACTTGAGTCGTGTGCGCAGGGAGCCCCAGTCGGGGACGGACGACTCATGTCGAAGGCCCAGCACGAGACGGCGTGTCGCAACTGACAAGTCTTGGCGCGTCACGGCGCCGAGGCGGCAACTTAGAATCTGAAGAAGCACAGCAAACAGGCCAGACAGAAGCACAGTGAACAAAAGCTTGTACCCAAAACGTGAACCAGCTTCCATATCTGTGGCCCAGTTGCCTGGATCACAATAGGCCACGGCTGCGATAAGCCCAGGACCCAGGAAAAGAATATGCCTCAGAAGCGTGTCATTCACAGTTTTGAAATAGGTTGATGCCGATCTCCCACCCATCAGCGGCGTTGTTTCTGACACCTCTGCCGAGCCCCCGCCTGTATGTCTGGACGAAGAGCGTCTTCGGACCAACATACAATTTTTATCAAGGGTTGGGCTCGGATCAGTGAGGTACAGGCTGGACTTTTTCCGGCTCTCCCCGCAAGCGCCTGTGGGGAGGATATGCATGATTTGTCAGCAGTGGATTTGTCTTCCAGCTTGGAGCGACAGCATCGGTCATCCAGTTATGACGCTCTTGCGGCCGGTGCTCGACAATGGTTGGCGCGCTGGCATACGCACGCTAAGTACTAGTGCGTTGTCTGCACAGGCGCCGAGACCACCTAGGATGATACCCAAGGCGCACGTCCTGGCAGGCACACCGGCTCCGAAAACACCCCTTGACGTGGCAAAGGCCTATCCCGACCACCCTCTGATGCAATTTTTCCAGCAGGTTCCCGTCGAGGTTGCCAAAGAAGGGACCTCTGGCCGTCATGCTGATGAGCGTGAGTCTATTCCCGTTCCTCAAGCCGTCGCTGAGTCGGACCTCTCTCACGATTACTCGTCGCGTGCATGGCTGGCCCCTGAACTTCGCCGGAAAAGCAGCGCAGATCTTCACACTCTATGGTATGTCTTGCTGATGGAGCGGAATCGACTTGCGACAAGTTGGGAGGAGATCAAGCGCCACAATGCCGAGGGTTCGGCTCAAATGCTCGGCTCTAGCCTAAAATACCGCCACCATCGTGTCCGCAAGTCGATGGCACGTATCAAGTTTGTGCTGAATGAGCGACGTTTGGCCCTGATTGAGGCCCAAAATCGTGTGCGCGAAGAAGTAGACCTTCCTATGGAGGAAGAGGGTGATCTGTTCGAGCAGGCGCCCAAGTCGTCTTAGCTTTGTAGGACAGGACCTATGGCTGGGCCTGGTGTGTTGCTTATGTCACAAATCTGGTTCCAATAAATCTCGCTGCTGGTCCGCGCTCGGCTGAGTGGACCAGGCTTTCATTGCCACCCAGCTCAGCCCTAGCACGACTCCGTCATGTTGGAGGGTGTGCTGGCCACGATCCTCAATCGCTTTTTGGCGGCATATGTGGATGGCCTCAATACTAATCAGCTCAATGTGGGGATATGGAGTGGTGATGTGAAGCTCAGGAACTTGCGCTTGAAGCGCTCGGCCCTCGATAAGCTACGTCTGCCCATTGATGTAAAGGAAGGGTACCTGGGACAACTCACATTATCGATTCCCTGGTCAAACCTGAAGGGAAAGCCAGTGCGCGTGCTTGTGGAAAACGTGTCTTTACTTGCTATGCCCCGGGACGCCTCTGTGGCTGTTGACGAAGAGCAGGAGGACGAGCGCTGTCAAGCAGTCAAGCAGCAGAAGCTTGCACAGGCTGAGCTACTATCTGCCGGAATGGCTGATACTAAAGAAGACTCTGAGAAGACGGAGTCGTTCATCAGCTCGCTCGTGACGCGCATTGTCGACAACGTGCAAGTGACGGTGCGCAATGTCCATATTCGGTATGAAGACTGTTTGTCCGATCCTCTACACCCATTCACTATGGGTATCACACTAGCTGAGCTCTCAGCAGTGTCGACAGATGAGAATTGGGAGCCCACTTTTGTGCACAACTCCTCGTTAGGTATTCACAAATTAGCGCGCCTAGACTCCCTTTCGATTTACTGGAATACGGACGCCGAGTTTTTAACTTGCTCTTCGCCTGAAGAGCTGCAATCAAAGCTCAATGAACTGATCCCTACCAAGGACGATATCCCATCGCACCAATACATCATGGAGCCTGTGAGTGGCGTTGGCAAGCTCATCATGCGGCATCAAGCTACGAAAGAGCTTCCTAAGTTGGATGCACAGCTTGTCCTAGATCAAATCGGTTTCACACTAAATGACCAGCAATACCGTGATGGCCTGAGTGTGGCGAACCTGTTTAGTTTCTATGGACGTCAAGCCCAATACCAGCGTTTCCGCCCCACCGAGGCACAACTCGCGGAAAATCGCCCCAGAGCCCTGCTGCGCTTTGCGGCACAGGCCATCCTTAATGAGGTGCACCAACGCCGTCGCGTGTGGACGTGGGCCTTTATGAAGGAGCGGCGCGATATGCGTCTTAAGTACATTGAGCTTTTCAAGGCCAATGGTGGCAAGCCGCCCCTGCCTGCGAATGAATCAGGCAGCAATTCCAGGGATGAGGCACTGCGCGACTTGGAGCGCCGGCTGGAATACCGCGATATTCGCTTCTATCGTTCAATGGCGAGGCGTGATTTGCGTCGTAACAAGCTGAAGGCAGCTGAGGACCAGGAGCAGGAGACGCAGGAGACTCCAGCACCATCAGGTGGATGGCTCGGTTGGATCTGGGGCAGCAGTGGTTCCAATCAGGCCAAGGGTGATACGTCGCTGAATACAGAGCAGCGCAAAGAGTTGTACGACGCCATTGAGTGGGATGAAGAAACTGGTGCGTCGAACCTGCCGACTCTCGACGATCTGCCGCCCGAGGCTGTGTCTGTGCACGTTACAGCAAAACTCAAGACAGGTTTCCTTCACCTACAGGATCACAACTCAGGGAAGAACATTGTATCACTTGTCTTTGATGAGCTACAGGGCCAAATGAACTCACGGATGGACAACTTTGACTTGTCGGTTACGCTGGATGACATGCATGTGGAAGAACAGCTTTCGGATGCAACGCAATTCCGTGATATTGTGCGTGTCAAAGGCCGTGACGAGTCTGATGAGCTGGTTCCGCTGTTCTTCCTCCAGTTCGAACACCATCCACTTGATGGTCGTGCAGATAATGCACTGCAGCTGCGCATGCAGTCCATGGAAATTGTGTATCATGCCTCATACGTGGAGTCAATCGTTCATTTCTTCCAGCCGCCAGAGACGGAGCTCGAAGTCATTGGAGCTCTGATGGATGTGGCAAGCTCAACACTTGAAGGCATCCGGCGCGAGACACGTGCTGGCCTTGAGAACGCGCTTGAGAACCACAAAACGATTGATGTGTCTCTGGATGTGCAGTCGCCGATTTGGATTCTCCCTGAAGTCCTAACGACACGAGACTGCCATATGTTGGTGCTCGATGCAGGTCATTTAGCTGTGCGGTCTCTGCTAGCTGAGCCTGAAACCATGGAGGTGATCCGTGCGAAGCATTTCCGTCAGTATACGGAAGAGGACTATCATCAGCTGGAAGAGCTAATGTATGATCGCTACTTTATCAAGCTAGAGGCAGTGCAACTGGTGCTGGGTCAAGGATACGAGGCGTGTATGAAGAGCATTTCTGCTCCTGAGGTGCAAGGTATGCATCTTCTTGAGCGAATCAATCTCTCTTTCACGTTGCACAGTTCGATTCTTCCTCGTGCGCCAAATTTGACCAAATGCAAGCTCACTGGCACACTGCCGCTCCTGCACATTCACTTTTCAGACAAGAAGTACCGACTTCTTCTTCAGTTGATCCTAAGCGCGATTCCTACGATCAGCAGGGAAGAAGCTGCGGGTCCGGACGCACCATCGCATCCGAAGCACGATCGGCGGCCGCGTCTGATCGACTATGATGAGCTTGAGGAGCCGGATCTATTGGCGGACGATTTGGATAGCGAGGATGACGAAGAGCGATTTGAGGATCCGCAAGTCCAGGCACCAGAGGCTTTGTCGGAGCAACAAAAGATTTTTGAATTTGAAATGCTTGTGGAGCAAGTGTCTGGAACGGTGAGCAAATCGCAGACCAACGAGGATGATCAGCTGCTGGCAGAAGCCGTGTTCCAGCAGTTCCGTTTGGGTGTTTATGTATTCAAGAATAAGCTACAGGTTGATGTGCGTCTTGGATCCTTGGACCTTGTTGATTGCATGGTCAAGCAAGACCCGACGTTCCGGCACATGATCACATCTCGTTGCCTTGAAACGGAGAAGCATGAGAATGTTTCGCATGAGGAAGCTCATGACCTTGTGTTCGTGCAATATCTCATGGTGTCCCCCAACTCCCCCGAGTTCCACGACAAGTTTGAGGGCATTGAGGATTCAATCACGGTGAATCTATCGACAATCAATTTGATGGTCACAAGGGAGAGTGTTCTAACAGTATATGACTGGATCTTGCAGACATTCACCTCGGCCGGCGCTGAATCCGAGCCGGTACCGGAGAAACCGGTGACTCAACCCGAGGGAGAAGCGGTTAGCAAGGCATCGAAGATGCGCATCAAGATTAAACTCTCGTCCATTTTGTTGCGTCTAAACGATGATGGGGAGCTGCTAAGCTCGCTGGAGCTCTCGACGGCTGATATTGCTTTGCTCCTTCGTGAGAACTCGATGCGAATTGCCGCGCGAATCGGTTCGCTATCGCTCAGAGATGAGAAGCCGCGGCAGCGCATTGACCCGTCCTTGGCCAATCTGCTGTCGATTGAAGGCGACGAGCTTGTCGACTTTGCTATGGAGACGTTCGATGCGCGTGACGAGCAATATCCCGGCTACGACACGTCAATCTGGTTACGGTGCAACACGCTTAAGTTGGTGTACATGGCAGAGCCGTTCGCGGACATGGTTGAGTACTTTGCCAAGTTTGCGAAGCTCAAGGCGGTGTATGACGTGGCAAAGAACGCTGCGTCTGCACAAGCCTCGCAACTACAGTCCAGGCAGGGTCAAACCAAGTACGACGTGCTTGTTCGAAGTCCGATCGTTGTCATTCCACACGACATGAGCAGTCGCAATCGTATGACGGGACATCTCGGTGAGCTTTATGCGCATAACCACTTTTCAAACCACGCGGGAAAGCTCGAGTCTACGCTTCAGGCAGGTCTGCGTCAGATCCATCTCGAATCGGCCATTGAAAGTAAAGGACAGCTGCATGAGCTGAGTATGCTCGACAATGTGGACGTTGAGCTCAAGATGGTCGAGCAATTACCCCCTTCGAGCGACGGCCAAGAGTCGCTGCGTTCAACGCGCTTCTCCGCATCCATGTCAAACGTTAGCATGACACTGACGCAGCAGCAATACTGTTTGCTTATGCGCGTCCTCCGCAGCTGCAGCACGGTCATCCCAGCAACGGACCCGTCGCCCGAATTGGAGAAGGTGCATCCGCCTGAGACGCTAGCAAAGACCGAGGTGTCACCTGTCGCGCCCCACCACATCGAGGGTCAATTTTCACTGGCGCAAATCAGTTTAAACCTCTATGACGACTCGGCCACCAACAAGGCTTCATTGGAGCAAGCAAGCCTTTTCCGGTTCATAATGGATGACGTGCAGCTGAAGCACCACCAGGACCCCAGGTCTGGTCTTGAGCTCGAAGTCGATATTAAGTCGTTCTCGGCTACAGACACGCGTCGCTCCCGCGACACGTATTTCCGCGATTTGGTTCCCAAGATGGAGCACAATGGCCGCCAATTCATATTGAACTATACACGAACACCCGACCCGGAGAGCCACGCCTTGATGGTGGTTACGGTCGACAGTCCCAAGCTGATTTTCTCGTTGGATCCTCTATTTGCACTGATCCACTTTGTCAATGCCGGTATGCCGCGCGATTCCGAGGTAGCGGAAGAGGACAGCGCTCCCGAAATTGCGGCCCAGACGGAGGCCCAGCGCGGCGCGGACGCTACGGCGCCGTACTCTGCCGAGTCGAGCTTCTCTTTCCGCGTGAATGTAATCGAGCCGCGCATCTTGCTCCTCTCCTCGCCCGAGCGCTCTGACTCACAAGCCATTGTGCTACTCATGCGACAGGTGGTGCTTTCACAGCAGACTGTGCTGGCATTGACCATGACACAGCTCGGTATTTTTGTCTGGCGCATGAATGCGCCCAATGAGCGTCAGCGGCTCTTGAGCAACCTCGACGTTTCCCTATCGATGGACTCGAAGATGACGTCGACAGGCAAGATTACGAGCATGGAGGTGGATGTGGAGCGAGTGTTTGTGCGGCTCATGCGCTCAGACGTGGAACTTATCACTGCTGTGGTGTCTAATGCAATTGCTTTGAGTAACGAGTCGGGCGACGACAAGGGCGAGGAACCCAAGGAGGCTGCTAACTCAAAGGCGCTTGTCTCCCCGTCGGTGCTGAACAAGGTGACGCAGCCTGCTGAGGACAATGGGCAGGTGCTCTTCACGCGTGAGGAGCTGCGGATCCAGTGTGAAGGCGTACAAGTGATGTTGATCAGCGAGGTGCATACACTGCCGCTCCTTGATCTGAACGTGGACCCATTCAAGGTGACGGTCACGGACTGGTCAGCTGATGTGCGCATGCACATGGAGCTGCAGCTGCGCCTGAACAACTTTAACCTGTCCACCTCGTACTGGGAGCCTTTCATTGAGCCATACAAGCTGAATCTGCGCTATGAACGTATACTGACACCACCTAGCAGCACCTTTACAGTGTCATCGCCCCATTGCCTCGAAGTGAATGTGGCGGCGCTCATGGTCGAGACGACCACGACAATGCTGTCGTACCTGGACGAGGACAATCGTCTGCGGGAGGATGCGCGGCACCTCGCACCGTTCCTCATTCGCAACCGCACTGGATATCCGATCAGCCTCTGGTCTGAGTCCTCCATACCGAGTGCCGGACGTAATGCGCCTCAGACCCTCGAGAATGGCCGGGACATGCCTTGGTCTTTTAGTGATTGGCGTTCGATCCGTGAGAATGTTTCCGAACCGGGCTACAACCGTCTTTCGGTGCATATGGAAGGTATGCCTTGGGACCGTGTGCGGCACATCGCCGTGGAGCGGGAAGGGGAGTATGTTATGACCCTGCGTCCGAAGTTGGACAAGGTAAGCCACCGGTTGCTGTGTGAAGTCAAGTTGGTGAACAATGTCAAGCATATCACGTTCCAATCAACGTTCCGAGTGGATAACCGGGCACTGATCCCCTTCGAGGTTGGTTTGGTCGAGGCCCACGGGCAGGTGGGAGACACCATACTGCGAATCGAACCCGGTACAAGCTCGTCGCTGCCGATTTGTGCTGCCTACGACAAGCGCCTCAAGGTGCGCCCTGATCCGGGGCTCGGCTATACATGGTCGCGCGAGACGGTGGGCTGGCAGGACCTCATGGCGAATGCGTCGAATACATTCACGTGTGACTCGCATGACGAGAGCGAGGCGCCCTTCCAGTTCCAGGCGTTTGCGATCCATGACGCACAGCATGCGTCGAGCCGCAACTATCCCCGACTGACGCTCGCAGTGCGCGCGCCGGTGGAGATTGAGAATTTGCTGCCGTATGATGTGCACTACCGCCTCTTTGACAAGAACCTCAACTTGAACTGGTCCAGCTTCCTCCGACGTGGCGCTGTCTCACCCGTGCATGTCGTGGCGCTGCAACACCTGCTCCTGCTGAGTATTGAACTTCAAGACTCAGTCTACTCGCCCAGTGAGTTTGCGATTATTGCTTCGGACAACCCCGATGACTTCCAGGTCGAGCATGTGCTGCCACTCGCTGACAAGTCGAACTTGAAGCTGGAGCTGCGCCTACACTACCACACGTACCCCGACTCGGGCGGTGCATTTAAAGTGCAGATCTACGCGCCGTACATCTTCCTCAACCTGAGTCATTTGCCTGTGACGATCAAATCACGCCCCTGGGCGGGCCACTCCAAGATGGTGGCTGGACAGGAAGCCGACGCGCCACCCGTTGAGGCGCCCGAACACAGTCCGCCATTTTTGTTGAGCCGCGTGCGGGAACGCAACAACCGGTTCGTCCTGCGTGTGGGCGACTCCAGCTGGTCCAAGCCGCTGTCGTTTGATGTCATTGGGTCCGAAGTGGGTGTCGCCATTCCGTCGGCGCAGGGCGACCGTGAGCTGCAGCTCGGTCTCGACGTGCAGGACGGTCTGGCCAAGTTCAAGCTGAGCAAGGTCGTCAAGCTCACGCCGCGGTACCTGGTGCACAATACCCTACCGGTGGGCATTCGGATTGCCGAGGCCTCAGGCAGCGAGCCGGTCCGTATTGGGCCAGGCGAGAGTCAGCCGTTGCTTTGGCTGCATGTGGCGTCCGCAAAGAAGGCTGTGCTGGCTTGCGACGACAGCCAGAACTGGACGGCGCCGTTCAGTATCGACAACGTCGGTGTTGTCTTTTTGCGCATCGAGCACAAGGGCCGACCCCAAAGTCTGTGTCTCGTGGATGTGCAAGTGAGTGGCCCGACGATCTTTATCCGCATCCTCAACGCAGAAGGTCGCTGGCCGTTTGTGCTGCGCAACGAGACGAAGCAGCGTGTCACATTCACACAGACATCGAGCCTAAACGCGTCGCAGCGCAGCGCGCGCGACATGGAGGCCAAGCGGTATGTGTTGCAGCCCCGCAGCAAGATGAAGTATGCGTGGGACTTCCCCGCCGATACAGACAAGTACATCCGTCTGGAGATCAATGGCAGCGAGCATGTCATCAACATACTGGAAATTGGCTCGCTGCTGCCGTTCCGGTTTGCCGCGCGCGGCGACGCGCCGGCTGGCGTGGTGTCCCTTGATGTGCGTGCGGACAATGACGTGCAAACGATCGTCATCTCAGACTACTCTGAGTCGAAGAGCAACTTCAAGCCCACGCAGGATGCACTGCCGTCGTCGACGCGCGAGTTGGGCTTTGAAGCGGTCAACGTGGATACATCGATCCTGTTTTCGTTCCGCGTCGAGCTCGCTGGTGTGGGCGTTTCCCTCATCTCCAGCCGAGTGCGTGAGATTGCGTACATGACGTTCCGCGGCTTGGAGCTAAGCTACAGCGAGTCGCAGGTCACGACCGCGGTGAATGTGATCTGCAAGTGGATCCAGATCGACAATCAGACGGTGGGCAGCATCTTCCCGATCGTGCTGTATCCGACGGTGGTGCCGAAAGACGGCAAGGAGCTCGACATCCATCCGACACTGCAGGCCTCCGTCATTCGCAGCAAGGACGACACACACGGTGTGCGCCACATTAAGTATGCCTCGGTGCTGCTGCAGGAGCTGACGGCCGAGTTGGACGAAGACTTTTTGTATGCCGTGTACGACTTTTTCAAGTCGAGCAGTCGAATGTCCGAGAGGCAGTACGAAGCGGGTATGTACATCGAGCACGAGCACGAGCTGCTTGAGCCACCCGTGCAGTCTGTGGCCACCGACCAGATCTACATTGAGATTTTGCACTTGCAGCCCGTGGCGCTGAACCTGTCGTTTATGTCGACTTCGCACGAGGGCCTGGACGATGCAGAAAACTCACGCACGCTCTTCTCGTACCTCTTCACAATGCTTACCATGGTGCTGGGCAACGTGAATGAGGCGCCTGTGCGCCTCAATGCGCTTGTGATTGAGAACGTGCGATTGTCCAAGACGGTGTTGCTCAACCGCATGGCATACCACTACGGCCAGGACTTTTTGTTCCAAGTGCACCGCATCCTAGGCTCGGCCAACTTTTTGGGCAACCCCGTCGGCCTGTTCAACAACGTCAGTTCGGGT
The DNA here is from genome assembly GCF_000349305.1 of Malassezia sympodialis ATCC 42132. Classification (NCBI taxonomy): domain Eukaryota; kingdom Fungi; phylum Basidiomycota; class Malasseziomycetes; order Malasseziales; family Malasseziaceae; genus Malassezia; species Malassezia sympodialis. The sequence goes on along the minus strand of NW_017387810.1, from coordinate 15,280 downwards.
GTGGCGGACATCTTCTACGAGCCCTACTATGGTCTTGTCATGCATGGCAACCGCGAGTTGGGCTTTGGTATCGCGCGTGGTGCGAGTAACTTTGTGAAGAAGACCGTGTTTGGTGTTACGGACAGTGTGTCGAAGCTCACCGGCTCGATTAGCAAGGGATTTGCGGCAGTGACTATGGACCGCGAATTCCAGACTCGTTGGCGCATGACGCACTTCAGGAACAAGCCGAAGCACGCGATCTATGGCATCACGGTCGGTGCCAACTCGCTCTTCACGAGTGTTGCGAGCGGCATCGAAGGCTTGGCGCTGCGTCCGCTGGAGGGCGCTGAGGAAAATGGGGCTGCTGGCTTTGTGCAGGGTATGGGCCGAGGTCTCATTGGTGCTGTGACCAAGCCGGCGGCTGGCTTCTTTGACATGGCGAGCAGTATCACCGAGGGCCTGCGCAACACCACGCTCGTGTTTGAGCAGAACCATATCGACCGCGTGCGGCTGCCGCGGTATATTGCGTCGGACCACATCATCCGCCCCTTCTCGGAGCGCGAGGCGCTTGGCCAAATGTGGCTGCAGAGCGTGGACCAGGGGCGCCTGGTCCACGATGAATATGTGGCGCATGTGAACACGAATACCCAGCAGGGCGACATTGCGATCATGCTCACCGAGTCGCGGATCCTCTACATCCGCATGATGGGCCTCAAGGTGCTATGGGAAGTCCTCTGGTCGGACCTTAGTACGATCTCGTACGTCAAGCTATCTAACCACAGACTCGAAAACGACGGGATCTCCCTCGTGCTTCGCGGTGGCGTGCTGGGCCCCCTGCTCACGATCACCGAGCAGAGCACGCGCCTGTGGCTGTTCCGCCAGATTTCAGGGTACGTCGACGCGTCTCACGCCAGTGTCGTGCAGAAGTACAATGCTGCGCACTCGTAGATTTGTCATGATTAGTAAGAATACCGCAGCTGAGGACGTGGGTGGGCCGATGCGCTGTCGCATGCGCGGGAAACTCGGATTGGATAGTTTCCACGATCCACGGTCGCTGCGGTCGTTGCTTGGTTGAATCGTCTAGCCTAGATTGACACATGGTAGGCAGCATGTCAGAAGGGCCAAGTGGTGCTCCGGTCGGTTCCAACGCCAGCTTGGGGTCAGGATTCCACCTAGGGCCCATCCTTGGGTCAGGCCTCGGTCGTCAGGGCGAGTCGAACGCGATGTACTATGCTCAGGTATGTCTGGCCCTCTTACCATGCAGAACCCGCACGCTGCTTTCTATGGCGGTCCCCCGCAGCCGTCCGGCTCGCCTTCGCAGCGCCCACAAGGCAGTGAATACTCGAATAACCATTTGGTGCCCTATCTGAATCATTCTGCGCCACATGTCGGTAATGATAGCAACGATATGAATGCAGGTGCAGCCCCAGCTCTGGACGCCTTTTACATTCAGCAAGCCCCCAACTCGTTCACAGTTCCACTCGATGTGCCGGACGTGGGCTCATACGGACAAGCCAGTGCATCCCTCGGTGCTGGCGGCCTCCCGATGCGCGGCACACCGAACATGTCGGGATGGGCTGTCCCCTCACGGCAGTCGCCGGCAGGCGGTGCCCACGAAGCCGCGCAGGATGAAGCAGACGTTCTCCAGCAGGGCGGCAACGGCTATGCATCGTCCCTCGGCACGGGCCTGCCACCGATGCCCGGCAGTGGGCGCAGCTTCTCGGCGAACATGTACCGCCCCGCAGATGCCGCAGGCCGCGCTATGATGATGGACGACAATGCGCGCGGCGCGCGCCCTCTGCCGAAGCGGCGACGAACAAGCCCGGTTCCGTTTGAGGATGCACAGGCGCGCTTCCGTGCCGCCTCAGGTCCCATGGGCCGCGCGTCCATGATGGGACGCGGGATGCCACCGCGCCGCGATATGGAAGGCAGCGCGCATGGCGATGGCCTCGGCGAGCTCATGCCAGACACGCCTGACTCGGGTGCGCCGTCGGGCGATCTGACGTCCTGGTTCCTGGGCCACGAGGGTGGGCCGCCGCGGCAGCACTCATTTCCCATGGCCGACCCTGCAGCCTACTACCGCTCGGGTCTGGCGCCGCCGCCTCATGGGCTGCGTCTCGATATGCCTGGACTCCCGTCCGCCCAGGCGCATCCGATGGACGCTGTGCCGAAGGGCCTGCCGCCGCTGCGCTCGCACGCGCCCAACTCCGACGAAGAGCCGCTGTACGTCAATGCGAAGCAGTACCAGCGCATCCTGAAGCGGCGCATGGCTCGCGCGCGCATGGAGGAAAAACGCCGCCAGATGTTTGTCATGGCGATCAAGCAACGGGAAGAAGAGAAGACGGGCAGCCCCGCCCACATTAGTGAAGAATGGCTCTCTGGTCTGCTCGCGCTGGACGAAGAGACCAAGAAGCCGTACCTTCACGAGTCACGTCACAAGCACGCGATGCGCCGCCCGCGCGGGCCGGGTGGCCGCTTCCTCACGACAGAGGAGATCAAGAAGCGCGATCAGGAATTGGCCGAAAAGGCCAAACGAGAGGCGGATCGCGCAGACGCGCTGGGCAAGGACGCCGAGGCGCCCGCCACAGCGGAGGCGCCCGCCACAGCGGAAGCGCCCGCACAACAGGCGTCGAGACCGGCCAGCCACGATGCGCCGCCAGCCGCCGACGCCGGCTCGTCCTAGGGCCCAGGCCCGGTTGTATCTGTATCACGTGTAATAGGAACCCACCACCTCCACTACCCCATCCGACGCGCATGGCCGTGGGGTTGCTGGCGCAGTGCGTAGGCGCGGCGCTGCTCAGCGTGCTGCTGGGCGCGCTAGCGCGCCGGGTATGGTATGCGCGCTGCGCGATGCCTGCGACGGCACCGTCATGGACGGTAGCACTTCATACCCTCCCCCTCGAGCTCCAGTGGCGTGTGCTCCTGCAGGTCGCACGGCCGTCGCCGATGCGGCTCGCGCCCCACGATAGCTTGGGGCGCGTGCTGTGCCTCTCGAGGGCAACGTTGCACGCACTACAGGCTGCCGCATACCGCGACGTGTACATCTCCAACGCCGGGATGCTGCATCTATTTCGCCGCACGCTCGTGGTGGATGCGCCGCATCTCGGCACCCACATCCGGTCTCTGCACTTATCGTCGTGCGGCGCCGCAAGCCCACTTGCCCTCGAGCAGGTGTTCCTCGCGGTCCCGCATCTCGAGACGCTGTCGGTCGATGCCAGCACGGCGTGGCGCCTGTGCGAGAGTCAGGTCGGGCGCCTCGAGCACGCGGCACGGCCCAAGGACGTGCGCTTGCAGTGGCTCGTCCACCCCCACACCTGGGCGCGGCTGCCGACATGCCTCCAGTTCCGTCTGTGGGCCCAGGCACGCACGCTCACAGTGACCTCGCATGTGGCGTGCGCGCCGATCGTCGCGCGCGCGCCGACATGGCCCCACCTCGAGCATGTGCGATGGTGCGCCGTGCCGAAAAACGGGCGCGATACGAGTTGGCGCATCGCCTGCGCGCATGCAACGCGGCTGTGGGAGGCACGCGGCGTACATGTGGTCTGGGAGGGTATCAGCGACGGGCCTACGTAACGCGGATGGCCACCGCGCGCAGCGTCGCGAGCGCCGCCGATACGCCCGGGGCCAGCGGCACCGACGCGTGTAGGAGCGGCACCTGCCGCTCGCGGTCCAGAAATACAGGCACGCGCATGTGCTGAGCATCGTCGGCGGGCGCCTCGGTCGTCCACGTCCAGCTGCTCTCGGGCACCAAGGTCGGCGCGCCGTCGTTCCACGTCAGCGCGGGCTCGAGCGCCGCGCCATCGAGCCACAGCGCGCCCAGGCGCCACGCCCCAGGCGGCGCAGGCGCGGCGCCCAGCGTCAGGTGGAGATGCAGCTGCTCGAGGCTCGCGCCCGTGCGCCGCGCGATGCACTGCCGCGTCGCGGTGAGAAAGGCGGGCGCGGCCCAGAGGCGGCCCAGCACAATCGGCTCGCTGGCCTGGCACGCATGCTCGGCGCAGTCGCGCAAGTCGGTCAGCCAGGCGCGCAGCGTCGCGCCGCGTGGCACAGCGTGCTGCTGCCAGGCAGGCGGCACGCGATCGTGCGCTAGCACATCGTGCAGTGCCACGAGCTCGTTCGTGCGCGGCGCACGCTGCGCTAGCAGATCACCCACCTGCGTCAGGTCCGCGCGTACGCGTGCAAGCACCGCGTGCGCCGTCGCCTGCTCACGCGCCCAGAAACGGTCGAGCGGCGAGGCGTCGTGCAGCTCCCGCGTCGGCGGGCCGTCCGCCGGCACGAGCGCGAGCAGCTCGTCGATCCACACAGCGGGCGGCGCGTGTGGCTCGGCAGCGGCCGGCACGTGCAGCGCCTCGACGGAGAGTGCCTCTTCCCGCCGCTCTGACTGCTGGAGCTGCAGAAGGCGCTGCAGCACGGACTGCGCGCGGTGCGCGGCCGTGGCCTGCTGGGCCGCCGGCGCGAGGAGGAGCCAGTGCACCGGCTGCGGCTCGGGGAGCTGCTGCGCCCATGCGACCAGGTCGCGGCGGTGCACGCCGTCGGGCGCGATGCACGGCTGCGTCGCATGCGGCGCCACGACAAAGTCGTCCTCAAACGCTGCGGGCGTGAATAGATGCGCGAGGAGCGCGTCGAGCATCGCGCGGTCCGCGGCACTGTCCATCTTGCCTCCGTACACGGCCTGCGCGAGGAGCATGCGCAGCGATGCCCACGGGACCTCCTCGGGACTGAGGTGCGCGCGCGCGCCGGCCGCCTCGGCGACGCACACGTCCACGAGGCCATAGGCCGCGTCGAGGTCCGTATCGTAAAACTCGTACGCATGCGACCAGCCGATGGGCGTGTGGCGCACACGCTCCAACACCACCGCATGCAGCACGGCCACGAGAAAGTAGAGGCGCTCACGCTCCGGCACGCCAGGCGGCGCCTGGCGCTCCTCGAGCACGTCGAGCGCATCGAGCAGCGCGGCCTTGAAGCCGGCAGGCGGCTCGTGCATCACGACCTGCGCCGCATGCACAAACGCGGTCGGCACCGAGGGACTGAGCTCACACGTGATCCATACGCGACACGGCTCATGCGGCGCGAGCGCGCCGAGACGCGTCGCCAGCGTCGCGAGCCACGCCGGCGCCAGGTGCCCGTTCTTGATGAGCACCCACGTGCCCCCGCGCGCCGCGGACGCGAGAGCCGCGTCGGCCTGCGCGAGCGCCTCGGGCGCGCCCAGCGCGACTTGCGCGCACGCGACGCCGACGGCGGCCGCACACGACTCCACGCGCATGGACGCGTCGTACCCGGCCACGCTGCACAGGGCGAGCGGCGTCGCACTGGGCGTCTGGCGCGCCATGTCGCGCAGGGCCTGGAGCGGGCGGTCCAGCAGCGGCGTGTCCATGACCTCATGCACGACCCGCGCCAGCGCCGTCTCTAGGCGGTCCGGGCGCCATTGGCGCACGGCCAGCGCCTGGCGCAGCGCATCGTCCGTCGCCTGGGCAAGCGGCGGTAGTGGCAGCGGCGCCTGTGCCGACTCGGGCGCTGCCTGCGCGCACCAGGCGTCCCAGGCCGCGGGGTCCGTACGCCGCGCGTGCTCGAGGCGCAAGACGGTCGGCGTCTCGGCGCCGGCGAGGAGCGCCGCGGCGTCGGCGCCGTCCAGCGCCCCCGCGCGAGGTCCGGTGCGGCAGTAGATCTGCGTCAGCGCGAGGGCCCATACGAGGCGGTCCGCATGCAGCAGCGACGGCGCCGTGCGCTCATACAGGGCCATGAAAAATGTATGGTACAGCTGCGCCTGCCGCGCCTCGCCCGACGCGGCATCGCGCGGCATGGCAAGCACGTCGGTGAGCACGCGCTGATAAAAGGGCATGTGGAACGCATAGAACGGGTGTAGCTCGCGGAGCCGCTCGAGCAAGAAGTACAGCGCGCTGAACGCCTCGGCGAGCGGCGCATACGCCTGCAGACCCGCCTCGACGGACTGCATGAGCGAGGCGGCGGACTGCATCTTGCTCGTGACGTCGTCCGCCTCGCTCTTGAGCGTCTCGAGCGTGCCAACGACGCGCTCGTCGTCCAAGAGCCGGCCCTGCGCCTCGTTCAGCGCGGCAAGGAGCGACTGCTCGAGGCGCCACAGGCGCCGCTCGTACTCGCTCTGCAGCGCCTGCAAGTCGCGGCGCTGGGCCGCCACGTCGGGGCGCTCAGCCTGCAGCACCTGCGCGAGGACCTGCGCCTGCAAGCTCTTGGGGGTCATCGTGAAGTTGATCACTTGCACGCGCGCAAACACCGACGCCGGAAGCACGAGGCCGGCGTGCCGCGTCGCCAGCACGAGGCGGAACGTCGGGGCCCAGTCGACGTCCACGGTGCCCACACGCACCAGGGTGCGCCCGCCCGTGCGGCGGCGCTCGCCGTGGAGGACGGGTAGGATCACCGGGTCCCAGTGCTCCGCGTCCGTGAGGATCAGCGGCGTGCCGAAGCGCAGCGCCCGCTCGAGCAGCTGCACAAAGCTGCCATCGAGGAACGACGAGACGGCCGGCTGGGCGTCCGCGTACAGTGCCTGCACAAACGCGGTCGAGCGGCCCGACGGGTCAATGAGCAGCGGGACGCGCGTGCAGCGCTGCAGCATAATCGCGTTTTCCGTGCTGAGCAGGTCGGGCGGCAGGCCCATGTCGTGCCACGCGGCGCGCTCGTCCGCGGTCGCGAGCGAGTCGGCGAGCGAGAGCGGGGTGCGCACCGGCACGCCGCGCTCGTCGAGGCGCGCCCGCCACGCGCGCCACAGGGTCTCGCGGCAGGCCTGGTCGAAGAAGCCGGCGTACGCGATCATGGCGGCGCACAGCAGTGCGTCGCCCGAGACGGTGCGTACCTGCGCCTCGAACGCCTCGCGGCCACGCTCCCAGCGCGTGCGCTCGGCACTCAGGCCGTCCAAAAGCCGCACGCTGCGGGCGACGCGCGCCTGTACCAGCTCCATCTCATGCGTCAGCGACTGCGTCTCGCTGATCAGCGCCGCGTACTCGCGCTTGTACGTGGCGATGCTGTCCTCCAGCGCGGCGAGCGTGGCCTCCGCTTCGGCGGCCTGCGCCTTGGTCTGGGCGGCGTGCGCCTCGAGCGAGTCGACCTGGCCACGCAGCGGCGCGACGCGGTCGAGAATGTCTGCATAGTGCACCTGCGCAAGGACCCAGCGCGCGAGGGGGCCGCACGCCGTGCTTGCGCGGTGGATCGTCTCGTAGTTGTACTCGGGGCGCTGCAGGTACTCGCGCCGCAGGCGCTCGCGCAGCGCGCGCGGCACCGCCGCAGCCGTGTCGAGGTGCACCACACTGGCAATAAAGTCGTCGCGGCGGATCAGGCTCTGTACGCTCTTCCAGCCGTCGATGTGGTGGCCCAGCAGCATGCACACCGACTCCATCGCAAGCTTGACGGGCGCGGGCGGGTTCGTCATGGAGCGCACCTCGCTGAGGTGCTGCTTCTTGATGTTGCTCACGGCGGCCTGGGCGTCGAGCACGGCCGGCTCGGCCTCGGCGAGCTCCTGCAGCACGGCATCGCGCTGCTGTGCGACGGCCGCCTCCTGTGCCTGGAGCTCCGCCTGGAAGGCGAGCGACGACTCGCGCTTCTGCTCGGCGGCCTGCTGCTGCTCGACCATGCGCTGCAGCCGGTCGTTGGCTTCCTCGTTCGCGCGGTGCAGGCGCTCCTGCTTGCTCGAGAGCGACACCTGCAGCTTTGCCACCTGCTCCACGGTCTCGTGCAGCTTGTCCAGGCCGACGAGGCGGAAGCGCTGCTGGTCCTCCAGCTGCTCGCGCTGCTCGCGCACAATGTCGCGGAACGACGCGAGCATGGCCAGAAGATGCTGCGGGGACGGGTGGTACTGCCGCTCGGTCCAGGCGCGCACGCGGTGGCCCAGCTCCGCGGCGCCAAAGTGGATCCAGACGATCGTATCGACGATCGCCTCGCGGTGCTCACCGAGATCGAGCGACGACGTGAGCTCCCGTGCCACCGTGCAGCAGGCCTCCGCACTCCAGTCGCCGGTGGAAGGGGCGTCCTCTCGCATGCTGCCGCGGAGCAACGTGTCGCGCCGCGCTCGCGACACGAGTGTGCGTCACGTGGATCGCCGCCGCCGCCGGCGGGCGAGGTACAACTACAGGGTATTACGGATGGCTCGACGTGCCGGGCAGGTAGCCCAGTTTTAGCTGCTCCTCGAGCTTGCGGATCTCTTCCATGCTCTCGCTCTTTTCGATCGCCTCGGCCAGGGCCGCACGCTCCTGCGGCGTCATGCGCCGGCCGGGTGTGCTGGCCGGCCGCTCGTCCGGCGCGCTCGCCGCTGCCCGCGCCGCCTGCGCCGTGCCGGACAGCTCGCGCGCGAGCGCAGATGGCCGGCCGTCGTCGGACTCCATGAGCTGCCGCGCAACGGCGCGCTCGCGCTCGGTAATGCGGCGGTAGTCGAGGACGCGCAGGTCGGGGAGGCGCCACACAAGAAAGGCGCGGTAGTGCTTCTCGCGCGCGATGGGGTTGCCCATGAGGCTCAGGTAGCGGAGGCGCCGCAGGCGCCGCAGCGACACGAGCTGCCGGTAGTCGGCCACCTGGTTGTTGGTCAGCACGAGCGTCTCGAGGAAGGGCAGCTGCTTGTGCAGCAGAGGCTCAATGCGCGACACGAGGTTGTTCGAGAGGATCAGGTGCGTGAGGCGCGTCATGCGCGGAAAGTTGCCGAGGAAGCGGATATCGTTGTCAGTCAGGTCGATCAGGTCGTTCTGGTCGCGCGAGGCACCGAGGTTCTCAATCTCGGGAATCTTGAGGCCCCGCAGGTCCAATTCCCGGTCTTTGAGGGGATTGAGGCTCGAGTCGCACTGCGCGAGCAGCTCCGCCGTGAGCTTCATCCTGGCAGAGCGGCGCAAGGCCGCGGCGGCGGCAGCAGCGACGCTCGCACGTGTGGATCACGTGATAAACGCGTCGAGGCGCGGCGCCGGCGCCCAGGGCGGTCCGTTGCTTCCACGATGGCATCGACTGTGCCTCCTACGGCGGCGCCGGTGATTCCGCGCAAGAAGCTCACGAACTATGTCGGGTTCGCGAATCTGCCGAACCAGGTGCACCGTCTTGCGGTGCGCCGGGGCTTTTCGTTCACGGCGATGGTCGTCGGTAGGTTGTTTAGACTGACGGGCAGGTGAGACGGGCCTGGGCAAGTCGACGCTGATCAACACGCTCTTCAACACCAACCTGGTGCCGAGCGGCGAGGAGCGGGACTTCGGTCGCGAGTCGGCGCAGACGGTCGGCATTGAGACGATCAGCGCCGACATCGAGGAGAACGACGTGCGCCTGCGCCTGAACCTCATCGACACGCCAGGGTTTGGCGACTTTGTGAACAACGAGAATGCGTGGGACCCGATTCTGCAGACGATCGAGGCGCGCTTCGAGGCGTACCTGGAGCAGGAGAACCGCGTGGCGCGCTCCAAGATTGTGGACAACCGCGTGCATGCGCTGCTGTACTTTATCCAGCCGACGGGCCACGCGCTGCGCCCGATTGACCTCGAGTTCCTGTCGCGCCTGCACAAGCTCGTGAGCGTGATCCCGATCATCGCCAAGTCGGACACGGTCGCGGAGAGCGAGCTGCTGCAGTTCAAGCAGCGCATCCTGCGCGACCTCGAGTTCCACGGCATCGACATTGTGCGCCTGCCGATGCACCCTGGCGATGACGAGGAGCTGGTCGCGGAGGCGCAGGAGATCCAGAGCCGCCTGCCGTTCGCGATCGTCGGCTCGAACGACTTGGTCAAGACGGCCGATGGCCGCGTCGTGCGCGGCCGCGCGTACCCCTGGGGCACGGTCGAGGTGGACAACGAGGAGCACTGCGACTTTGTCAAGCTGCGCCAGATGCTCATCCGCTCGAACATGGAGGACCTGCGTGAGCTGACCGAGGAGCGCTACGAGCTCTTCCGCACGCGCCGGCTGCAGGCGCTCGGCGTGACGCAGGACAACTCGGTGTTCAGCGACACGAACCCGTCGGCGAAGCAGGCCGAGGCACGGGCCGTGCACGAGGCGAAGCTCGCCAAGATGGAGAGCGATATGAAGGCTGTGTTCCAGCGCAAGGTCGCAGAGAAGGAGGCCAAGCTCAAGCAGAGCGAAGAAGAGCTGTATGCGCGCCACCGCCAGATGCGCGCCGCGCTCGACCAGCAGCGCCAGGAGCTCGAGGAGCGCAAGCGGCGGCTGCAGAACAGCCTGCGCTATCCGTAGTCGGTCTATGCACGTGATCATCCTCGGCGTCGCGCCGCGCGTACGTTCCGGCGCTCCGCATGGCGTCCGAGGCAGGGACCGGCGCGCTGTGCGCGTACCTGGAGACGCTTCTCCCGGTCGTCCTGCCGGTGTCGCAGGACACGGTCCGCGCATGCCTAGACAGCCCGGCCGCGCAAGACGCCACCGCCGCGCTGGCGCACGAGGCCGGCGTGCCGTGCCTCTTTGTCGACGAGGTGGCGTCCGCGGCCGGCGCAGGCGAGGCGCCGACCGCGCTCGCCCTTGCGCGCCAGCCGACGTGGACGCCCGTGCGTGCGTCTGCCCTTGCGCTCGTCAAGCGGCAGGCCGTTCTCGATCTGCAGGCGCCGCTGCCGGCGCAGCTGCGTGTCGTGTCGCTGCAAGGCGCGCACTTTGCGCGCCGCAGCGACGACGATACCGTCCTGCTCGAGACGCCGTACGAGGCGCTCGAGACGGTGGTGCACAGCGTCGTGGCGCCGTGGCTCGATGCGTACGCCGAGGGGCGCGCCGACGACCGAGACGACGACGGCAAGGCCGGAGGGCCGCTCGTGCGCCGCAAGCTCGCGGAGCTGGAAGCGAGCCTGCGGCAGGTGCAGCAGGACGTGGAGATCCCGCAGGTCGTGCTCCGCGTGCACCCGGCGATCGAGGCGGCGGCGCACGACGGGGCGGCGGGGCTCGACGCGATTCAGCCACCCTCGCTGCTCGAGGACGACGCCTTCATCAACCAGCTGCACGCGGACATGAACGGCTGGGTGCGCGCGGTGCAGACGGTGACGAAGCTGGACCGCGACCCGGCCGCGGGCACCGCGCTGCAGGAGCTGCGCTTCTGGGTCGCGCTGGAGGGCGCGCTCGAGGCGCTGGAGCAGCAGCTGCATGCGCCGAGCGTCGCGCTCACGCTGGACGTGCTCAAGCACGCGAAGCGCTTCCATGCGACCGTGTCCTTCCTGGCGGACACGGGCCTGAAGGACTGCCTCGAAAAAGTGCGCGGCTACCATGTGCTGCTGAGGGACCTGCCGCTCGACGCGCTCCTGACCGCGTCGACGCTGGAGGCCCTGCGCGACGCGCAGGACGGCGTGCTTGTGCTGCTCGCCAAGAAGCTGCGCGTGAGCACGTACCCCGTCCGCCGCGCCCTCTCGCTCGTGGACGCCGCGGGCCGCGATGCGCGCGAGACGCTCCTGCGCCTCCTGCGCGGCACCGCCCTGATGCGTCTGGACTCTGCGGCGTTTGCGGCGCAGACGGCCGCCGCCGAGCAGCTGATGGACGCGTGGGACGAGCTGACGAAGGAGCTCGTGTATGTGGCGCGCGACCTGATGCGCAAGCGCGCGGACCGGCTGATGCCCATCAAGGCCAGTGCGCCGTACACGGCGCTGCGCACGCGCCTCGCGTACCTGCAGCGCCTGCGGCGCGCACACGAGGAGCTCGTGGACATGGCGCACGTCGGCGAGGCCGCGAGCGGCGAGGCCGCGCACGCGATCCGCAGCGCGTTCGACAGTTTCCAGCACATCGACGTGCTGGACGTGAGCGAGCAGGGGCAGGCGGCCCTGGGCGCCGCCGAGGCGCAGTACAACGAGCGCGTCGCGCAGGTCGAGAGCCGCCTCATCGAGCGCCTGCAGCAGGGGCTCGCGCGCGCGCGCACCGCACGCGAGCGCCTCCGCATTCTCGCGCAGTACAACCGCCTCTTCGTGCGTCCCCGCGTGCGGGCCGCCGTGCAGGAGTACCAGACGGTGCTCCTGCAGTCGGTGCGCGCGGATCTCGAGGCCCTCCGGGTGCGGTTCCAGGCGGGCTACCGCGACTCTGACGCGCACATCGCCGCGCAGCTGCGGCACCAGCCCGACATTGTCGGCGCAGTCGTGTGGCTCGGCGAGATGGAGCGCCAGCTGCGCGTGTACCGCCAGCGCGTCGAAGCCGCGCTGGGCCCGGCGTGGGTGGACCATGTGGAGGGCCAGCGCCTGTGGGCCGAGAGCGAGGCGTTCCTGCAGCAGCTCGACGCGCGGCCGCTCGTGCAGGCGTGGACGCACGAGATGGGCCGCCGCGCCGTGCTGCCGCAGGGGGGCGTGCTGCGCATCGTGCGCCTGCCCGATGGCGCGCCGCAGCTGCGTGCGAGCTTTGAAGCGCATGCGTTTGCGCTCGCCGACGAGGCGCACGCGCTCACGATGCTGGGCCTGACGATTCCCCAGGCGCTCGCGAGCACGGCGCATGATGTGCGGCGCATGGCGCCGTACGCGCTCGCGCTCGACGGCGCGCTGCACACGTTCGACAAGGTGCGTGCCGACGTGGCCGCGCACCCGTTCACCGCGCCGCTGCTGGCGCGCGCGCTGCTGCACGTGCACGCCGGTGTGCAGCAGGTCGCGGCGTGTCGCTGGGAGCGTTTCGTGGATGGCGCGCAGGCCGAGCCGGTCGACGCGCTCGTGCGCGCCGTGCAGCACCTCGCTGCGCAGGCCGCGCACGTCCACGAGCTCGAGCGGCGTGTCGAGCAGCAGTGCGCGGCGCTGCAGACGTGTGCGTACACGCCCGAGGCCGTCCGCGCGCCGCTGCAGGCGCTGCAGCAGAGCATCGACGCGCTCCCGCTCGCGGGCCTCGTGAACGCGCCCCGGTGGGTGCGCGCGCTGCGCGCGCGCGTCGACCAGGTGCTGCTGCGCCGGCTGGAAGAGGCGCTCGGGGCGCTGGCCGCGCAGCTCGATGCGCCGGGCGCGGACGTGCCGGTCGTGCAGGTCGTGCTGCGCGCGCAGGCGCTGCATCTCGAGCCGCCGCTCGAGGCGGCGCAGGCGCACTGGTTCGCCGCGCTGGGCGCCTGCATCGCTACCGTGTGCGCGCCGCCGCGTCTGCACGTGTCTGCGCGCGCGGCCGAGTGGCGCGCGCGCGCGGTGCCTACGCACGCGGACCTGCAGGCGCGGGTCCCGCCGGCCGTGCTGCAGGCGCCGCTCCGGCGGATCCAGGCGGCGCTGGGCGAGGCGGCGGCGCATGCGGCGCAGTGGCGCGAGCTACAGGTGCTGTGGGACGTGGAGCCGGACGCGGCGGTCGAGGGCGTGGACGATGCGCGGGCGTGGCTGCCGTGGCTGGCGCAGCTGCGCGCGGTGCGGGCGTTCCTGGACGCGCCGCCGCGGCGCACGCTGCGTCTCGTGCACATGGACGCGGCGCCTGCGCAGGCGCGTCTCGCCGCGCGGTGGGACGCGTGGGAGGCCGCGGTGCATGCGCAGTGTGTGCGGCGCCTCGGCGCGTCGGCGCGCGCGCACGCGGCGTCGATGCGCGCGGGGCGCACGGCGCTGGAGCCGCTGAGTGCGGTGCATACCTCGACGGCGCATGTGGTGGCGCTGGTGACGCGCGTCGCGTCGCTGACGCAGGCGGTGCGCGCGTGGGCGCCGGACGTGGACGCGTTCGCGGCGGCGCAGGCGGCGCTGCTCGCGCAGCGCGTGCGGCTGCCGCCCGACTGGCTGCACGCCGAGCAGCTGCAGGGCGAGCTGTCGGCGCTGCGTGAGCTTCTCGCGCACAAGCAGAGCGCGATGGACGCGCAGCGCGAGGCGCTGCAGCGGCGCCTCGCGGGCGAGACGCGCGCGGTGGCGGCCCAGACGGACGAGCTGCTCGCTGCGTGGGCGCAGGCGCGGCCGGTCTCGGGCGCGGTGCCGATCGACGAGGCGCTGCGCGTGCTCGATGCGTACGCGGCGCGGCACGCGGCGCTGCAGGCGGATGTGCAGCGCCTCGGCGAGGCGCGCGAGGCGTTTGGGCTGGAGGCGCTCGAGCAGGCGGCGGCGCTGCCGCGCATGGCCGACGAGCTCGCGAGCCTGCGCGGCGTGTGGGGCGCGCTCGCGACGATCTGGGCGGGCGTCGACGAGCTGAAGGCGACGCCGTGGAGTGCCGTGCAGGTGCGCGCGGTGCGGCAGCGACTCGAGGCGCTCGTGCGCGCGTGCCGCGCGCTGCCGAGCCGCATGCGCACGTACGCCGCGTACGAGGCGGTGCACGGCGAGCTGCAGTTCCTCCTGCAGCACATGGGCCTGCTCGGCGATCTGCGCTCCGACGCGTTCCAGCCGCGGCACTGGCGCGCGCTGCATGCGCAGCTGCATGCGCCGCGGTACATCGCGAGCCAGCACACGCTCGGCGACGTGTGGGCGCTCGACTGGCACGCGCACCACGGCGTGATCGCCGCGGCGGTCGCCGCGGCGCAGGGCGAGTACGCGCTGGACGTGTACCTGCAGCAGGTGCGCGAGGCGTGGAGCGCGTACGTGCTCGAGTGGGTCGACTACCGCCACGAGTGCCTCCTGCTGAAGGGCTTTGATGCGCTCCGCGCGCTCGCCGCCGAGCACGCGGGCGGGCTGCGCGCGATGGCCGCGAGCGCGCACTACCGCGTGTTCGAGGAGGAGGCGCGGCTCTGGGAGGAGCGCGTCGCGCGGATCCAGACGACGTTCGAGCTGTGGGCGAACGTGCAGCGGCAGTGGGTGTACCTGCACGGCGTGCTCGGCGCGCGCGCCGACCTCGCGCACCTGCTGCCCGTCGAGGCCGCGCGCTTCCAGAGCATCAGCAGCGAGTTCCTCGCGCTGCTCAAGAAGGCGGCCAAGGCGCCGCACGTGCTCGACGTGGTCCACCTGCCCGGCGTGCGGCCGACGCTCGAGCGCCTCGCCGAGCTGCTGCACCGCCTGCAGACGGCGCTCGGCGAGTACCTGGAGAAGGAGCGCGCGCGCTTCCCCCGCTTCTACTTTGTCGGCGACGACGACCTGCTCGAGATGCTCGGCCTCGGCAGCGACGTGCGCCAGGTGCGCGCCCACCTCGTGCAGATGTGGGCCGGCCTCGCGCAGGTGCATGTGGACGGGCGGCGCATCGTGCGCATCGAGACGACCGCCGGCGAGCTGCTCGACCTCGACGCGCCCATCGACGTGCGCGACGGCGCGCCGGTGCACGAGTGGCTGCAGGCGCTCGAGGCGGCGGTGCCGCGCACGCTCGCGGCGCGCCTGCCCCACGTGCTCGACGCGCTCCCCGGCGAGGTGACGCGCGAGGCGCTCGAGGCGTGGCTGCACAGCGCGCCGGCGCAGCTCCTCGTGCTCGCGTGCCAGGTCGCCGTCGTGCGGCGCGTCGAGGCGGCCGCGTGGACGCGCGCGGCGCTGGCGCCCCTCGCCGCGTGGCT